>NC_056745.1:627209861-627509861 GCF_019279795.1 Protopterus annectens | reverse complement strand
CCAATGATACCACCATAATATGTGCAGCCAAATCAATTGACATCCTTCACTCCTTAACACAAGAATGCTTTTCCCTAGCAAAAACTTGGATTACAAATCAAAGGCTCATTCTGAACCCAAGTAAAACAAAGCTAGTACTCTAGCTCCCACAGAGCCTCACCTCCCACTGATTCTTTCTTCAACTCCTCCTTTAACAAGACCGCAATCAACCCCACAAATCATACCAAACTATTAGGGGTTGAAATAGATAATCATCTTAGATTTTACCTACATATTTCTATAACCATAAAAAAGTACATAAAAAACTTGGCCTACTGTATTGCAATAAAAAATTCCTCACTGACCACTCCAAAATTACAATAGCAAGGACTCACCTACTATCCACCCTACTTTATGCCTCCCCCGTGCTTACAAATCTCAGCAAATCTGACCTAAACAAACTTGATAGTTGTTATAATAAGATAGCCAAATTTGCTACAACCTCTCCCATCAGAACACATCACTGTGAATGCCTAAAAAAACTCAATTGGCTAGAACTACCACTACTACTTCAACTCAATCAACTATCGCTAGCCCACAAAATAATACATAACTCTGAAAACACCCCAGCCCTACAAAATCTTTTGCAACCCTATAAAACTGCCAGGCCCTTGAGGTCTAGCACTCAAAACCTCCTCAAAGTAACCAAATATAACAATGAAGCTGGTAAATCTGTCTATAGCCACTGTATAGCAAAAACCTGGAACTCCCCTCCTGCCCACATAACTGACAACAAATCCCCTTCACAGTTCAAGAAACTTGTTAAAACTAATTTTTTGAATAATCAGCTGTGCTCCCACTACATTAATCTCATTTTTTGACACCCTGTCATTTAAAATTTCAAACATCTTAAACGCATAATCATAATGACTCATAATGACAACCCCACCCCACTTAATCTGGCTTCATAATTCTAAATTCTTTACTAGAAGCCAGCTGCATGAGGCATTCACATTCACCTGGTGTCGGGTTGTCTTGACATTGTGGCTATCTTTTAATTAACTGCCTAAATTCTCCATTACACATTTGTTCAAAAAGATGAATAACATGATTTCGTAAGTGGTATAAAAATACTTTTAAGAATATAATTATTATAATTCAAAACAGTATAAAAATAAAGCAGGCACATCACTATGGCAAACAGTCCCAAATAAAAGTGTACTACAGAAATTTTCAAGTTAAAATAGCTTTAATACATCACGGTGAGCGCTTTTGCAATTATCAAAATTGCTTCATCATACCATATAAAAACCAACACAACAAATTTGTTTATATAGCATTTCAATTAACAAGCATAAGTCAATCATCATTTTCTAATTCAAATCCATGACAACAAAATCATAGAACTAAGTGTGCATAAAATTAATAGATAAAAATATATACATTGAACATCTTAAACATCTATAAAAATTATATCTACATGAAATATATTGAATAAACACAGCATTACTTAATCAATCACCTGTCTTTTAATACAGGTTTGATTCATTTAAACCAGCACCTTGATGTGCTGACAACTGTAGAGTCCATCTAAACGCTTTCCTTTCTACGTTATTCACTATGTCTCCTTTACTTATATTATCTTGAACTTCATCAATAGCCATAAATTTATAACAGTGGCCCTCTCCTTTCAAATTAATATGTTTGGCAATAGCACTGTAATAATGCCCTTTATGGGCACAATAATAGTGGCCCCTAATACACTCTCTAAGGTGCCTGTTGGTTTTACCTATATAGAAAACGAAACATAGCACACAATATGCTAAATAGACTAAATTCTTAGTCTCGCAAGATGCTTTAATCTTGAACGTATATATCTTGCCAGTTTCAGGATGGGTAAAACTATTAGAGTTGTCAATAAATTTACAAAACGCACATTTATTGCAAGACTCCGTACCAAAATTATTTACTTGGGAAACTATATCAGGATTCCTATAAACAGAATTTTCTTTTTGAGGATTTGTGCCTGCTTTATATTTTTTTACTGTTCTAGACTGTTTTGGACATTAGATATCTAGCACAGCTTTAACGCTGGTGTTATCTGCTGGATTATTCTGTTTCTTGTTTGTTCTGATATGCCAGTGAACATGGCAGAAGGACACACCTCCACAGAATCACTCCAACTTCCTAAGCACCCTGGAATCTATCAAGGCCCAGCCCAATACTCTCATACCGGGCAACTTCAACTACCCTTCCATCAACTGGGAAAACTATTCTAGTACCAACGTACAGGCGCAACGCTTCCTGGAATTTATCAACTCCAATGCCCTGGACCAGCTCATTCTGACCTCCACTAGACGAAGCAACATCCTCAACCTGGTTATCACCAACATGAAAGACCATTGCTCCACACCTATAGTCAACTCCTTCCTGGATAAATCCGACCACAAACTGATCACCATGGAAATCTCTATCTCACCCACACCCCCTGCTAAGGTGACCACCTTGAAAAACTTCTCCAAAGCTGACTTTAGGCTCCTAAAAACAGAGGTGGCTAACTTCTCGGCATCAATGCCAATGGAAAATAGCTGCATGACTCCTAAATCATACACCAATGCACTGTACGAGCATATACACACATGCATCGATCTTGCCATACCAAATAGAATCAAGATGCTCTCCTACAAGAAAAGGAAGCCAATCTGGTGGTCCCCAGCCATCAATAAACTCTACAACAGAAAGAAGAAACTGTTGGAGAAAAAAAATGAAGTCACAAGACTGGAAAAACTCCTTTACCAGACTCAGCAAAACATTTGAGATCCCTTATCAAATCCTGTATGCTATGAAGGCAAAATTGCAGCCAACAGCAAAAACAGCCACAAAGCCTTCTATAGCTATATTAAGAACCTCCAAGGCAATACCCAGATTTGCTCCATGTTATTGCACAATGGTACCTCCTATACCAAGCCAACAGATATAGCCAACATACTTGCTGACAGTTTTAGTGCCAACTTTACCACCCCAAAGGCCCTATCACAATACCAGAAGAAAGTGTGGTACCCACCATTTCTGCGGTACAGGTAAAGGCTGCATTGTCCAAGCCAAGAATACAGGATCCATGGGTCCTGATAGTATTCCTGCCTGTGTCCTACATGAACTACAAAATGAGCTAGCACCACACCTGTGTGTCCTGTTCAATCACAGCCTTACCTCAGGCTTTGTCCCTAATGAATGGCACACTGCTGCAGTCATCCCTCTTCACAAAGGGGGAACAACTACAGACCCTGGGAACTAACCCATTAGCCTGATGAGTCTGGTGTGCAAAACTATGGAGCGCATCATCATGGACCTGCTCAACAAAGATATATCAATCTCCAAATCTTGACCCCACACAGTTTGGCTTCATCGAGGGGAGATCCTGCCTGCTGAACCTGACTGACTTCTTCAAGGCAGTCACCAAGGCTGTGGATGAGGGTAAGACAGTGCATAGGGCCTACTTTGACCTGGCCAAGCCTTTGATACCATTCCCCACTTGGGTATCATTGATAAACTCACAAAACTAGGCATCAATCCTTATATCACTAGTTGGGTTGCAAACTGTCTCACAAACAGGACCCATGGAGTGACAGTCAAACTGTCGACCAGTCATGAGTGGAGTCCCACAGGGCTTGGTCCTGGGCCCTCTCTTGTTTGGGCTCTACTTCTCAGAGGTCCAGGCCAACACAGAGGGACTCTGGCTGACCAAGTTCACTGATGACTGCAAGCTAGGAGTCATTATCAACTCCCCAAGTGATGCAAACATCCTACAAAAGGGCCTCTCTGAAACCAGTGACTGGTGTCAGAACCATGGCCTTAAGCATAATGCCAAGAAATGCGTTATCATTCCCTTTGAAAAAAAACTCAGCTCTCACGAATTATGACATTGATGGGAGCCCACTAAACACTGAATAAGAGATACGGGCACCCAGGTCGACAGCCACCTCACCTTCAACCACCATGGTGCCACTGTGCTCAGAAAGTCCTTCTACGTGGCACATCTTATAACCAAAGGGTTCACATCCAGAAAGAAAGAGGTCATCATCCCTCTCTACTCATCCCTCATTAGACCAATCATTGAATATAACGCTCCTTTTGCCAAACCTGACCAGACACTTATAACAGCTGGAGAGGCCACAAAAGTACTTCACAAAAAGGATCCTAGGCCTTAAATACATATCCTACATGGACAGACTCAAGAAACTTCAGTTGTTCTCAGTCTCTTATCATCTACTCAGAGGTGATCTCTGCTTGACTTACAAAGCCATGTCTGACCCAGCCCTACTTGAAATGCTACACCTAAAGAAATCCCAATCACCCTGCGCACACGCTCCAGAGACCACAACCGCACTACCACAATCAACAGAACATGCTGGAGACACAGGTTCATCTCCCAAAGACTGCCCATACTCTGGAATAAGCTTCCCATTCATGTCAAGCAGAGCACCTCGCTGCCCCTCTTCAATAGGAATCTCAACGAGTGGATGGGTAACAGAAAGTTCACCCCAGGGATCACTCCAGTTGCACTACTGGATAGAGACACTGTGAACTAACATCGGGTGGCAGGGTGGCAGGGAAAATGTTGGGGGGCTTGGCTTGTAAAGGCTCCAGGGCCATTAGCCTAGTACACACCTATGAATCTATGAAGTAATGAAGAAGACATAAACTGGGAGTTAACAAAAGCAAAAAATATATATATATATTGGTAAAAGGATTAAAGTCTGAAAAAAAACTAAAAGGATAAGTATAAAAGAAAAAAAGAAAAGGAATGGATGAAAAAGAATGTATACAGCTAATGATTGCTTGTTGGTATAATGGTTAACATATCTGACTCCTAAAACACAAGGCACAATGTTCAATTCTCAATTTTGAAAGGGAAAATGGGTAGACTTAGAATGGCCTATTAAGAAAGCTACCCTCGTAATTTGATATGAACTTGTGAAACTATACATCAAAGGAAAAGAGAAAAAGAAAATTTTAAGACGCTTTCCATAAATGTGAATAGTATTAAGAATATAGTACGAACAATAGAGATTTTGGAGTGGTGTAATAGATGTGATACAGATGTAATTACATTAGAAGACACACCATTTTTATAAATGAAGATTACAAACAGAGAAACTATGGGGAGGCAAGATAATCTGGAATTTGGGAAATGCGAGATATTCTGGAATAGCTGTATTCTGTAGAAATACATTAAATATATTACATGTAAATTTAGCAAAAATGGGAAGATTAACCATTGCAGATGTAAAATGGAAAGAACAAGTATAAAGTATTAAAACATTATATGCTTATAGTAGCTGTAAAAAAGGGAAAGCTTATTTCATCAAATTTTAGACTATGTAGTGGCAAATAATAACAGGAGAGTTTAATTATGATTTAAGAGGCAAGTGTAAAAAGAAAGGAAATGTAGTAAGCTAAAGCTCTGGGACAAAAATTCATGGACTTATAAAAGAGGGATGTATAGATATGAAATAAATTATTTTATAGTATCAGAAGGTTTAGTTATAAAAGAAGGGGTGGTAGTTGAAACAGGATTAATATGGCTATAGATAAAGGAAAACAAGGGAAATATAAAAATAAGAAAAGGAATACAAATAATAAGAAAGCATGGAATGAAGAAGGAAAGAGACTAGCAATTCAGTTAAGGAAATATAATATTACTATGAGAACATTTTATAAAAACTAGTCTGAATGGTGGATAATATTTAAGGAAAAATATTCAAAAAACATTTTTATTGTGGCCATATGATGTGAGAAAAGTATTGAAAGAAAACATAAAAGAATATAACAATACATTGGAATACTTAGAACATAATGATAGAAAGTACAGTGACAAAGAAAAATAATTATATGAAATAAATCAAGAAAAAATACAAGAATTATTATATAAGCAGATATATTTGTACAAGGAAAAAGAGAAGAACTACCAAGTTACTTAAGCAGACTAGTAAAGGAAGATGGTAGTGTAATGAGAGAAATAATAAAATGTAAAGGGAGAAATAGAAAGAACTCAGGAAAAGTGTATGAACAGTGTAGTATGATATGTACAAGAAATGTTTAAGGAAAAAGGAAGGCACTGAAAAAACATGGAAAATAAAAAAGTTAACAGAAAAAGAGACTAAAGAGTTGGAAATGGAGGTTTCTTTAAATGATCTGGATAAAGTATTAGGACAACAAAATATAGATTTGGCTGCAGGACCAGGTGAAATAAGGCATGAAATGTATAAAAAATTAAGAGACTGACAATTTTTTTTTAAATTTGAATGAATGGTTATATGAAGGCTTTATTTATAAAGAATTATGTAGTGAAATACTTAAATTCATATCAAAAAAGGAAGGCTGAATATAATTAAAAAAACTGGAGACCAGTAGTATTTAATAATAATCATTACAAGATCTTATATGTGTGTGTGTGTGTGTGTGTGTGTGTGTATATATATATATATATATATATATATATATATATACATATATATACATATATATATATATATATATATATATATATGTATATATATGTATATATATATATATATATATATATATATATATATATATATATATAAAGGGGAAGGGTTGTAAAGAATAATGACAGAGAAATTATGGATGATAATATGAAGAGAAAAGAAGCGAAAATCATTAGAAGAGACTTTAATTAGGCATTTATAATAATTGGACATGAAATTTTATTGACAATAATGAAACACAATATAAGTAAGAAAGTTAAGAAATTATGTATGTCAGTCTATAGTGCAGCGGTAGCATTGTTGCCTCATAGCAAGAGGTTCTCCCGTTCGATTCTCGATTGGAATGTGGGGGAGTGCCTTCTGTGTGGAGTCTGCATGTCCTCCCCGCGGTTGGGTGGGCGTTCGAAAGACATGTATAAATGGACGTGCCTTCGTTGAAGGTTGAACGTCGAGCTGGCACCTCAGCATTCGTCAAAATCTACTGCCAATCATTAGCTGACCGGACTTCCGCTGTGGTGACCCCTAACTGGGAAAAGCTGAAAGACAACAACAACAACAACAACAAAAGTTTATAGTAATAATAAAGTAAAAAATACCTGTGAATGGCTGATTAAGCCAAGACGTACATATGAAGAATGGTGTAAGACAGTGAGTTGTACACTCTTTGCATTAGTTACAAATGTGACAGTATGTGAAATAAATCACAAAATGAAGGAGGCTGGGTATATAACACCTGAAGGATTAAGAATTTCATTTCTGTTAACATATGCAGATGAAATTATATAACTGGAAAAACAGAATTTGGATAAAAAAGTAATAGTTTGAACAAATGACTGTCTAAAGGTCATAGGGATGGCTTTAAATAAAGAGAAAAGTAAAGGTTTAGGTGACGTAGTAAAGATAGGGGGTACATATTTTACAATTAGTGAAATTTCTGCATTCGGTATAAAATTCAGGAATAAAGATGCCAATATTATTCAATGGGAAAAACAACAGAAGAAATAAAATAAACCGTTTATTTTTTTTTTTTTTTGGAGAACATGCAAACTTTCATTCAGAAAAAAGCTTACTTGATAAATTCAGTACCGATGGGGGAAAACAGCATACTTGGCAAGTTTATTTATGTTGCCAACAGTATATGAAAAAGAATTATTCCAGATATTTTTTTTCATTTATATAAGGTTATGTATTAAACCCATTAGAAATAAAAGTTTTGTTTGTAAATAAAGAGGAAGGAGCTTTAGGGTTAATTAACTCAGTGCTATATGCTGCTTCTAAAAGCAGCTGCTGCTTTGTACAAAGTGTTAAAGTGGATAAATGAAAAAGATGAGAGTTTAGTAGTAAAACTGTATATATAAAAGTATAAAAAATTTTGGGGCATGTTAAAGAAAAGTAAAAGAGAAAAGGAGTGTATAAATGAATAAATAAAATGCTACCAAGAAAAAAATGTTTTTGTGGAAAATAAAAACTGATGATACAGAAAGACAGAAAGTATGGCATAAGAATGTAATGATAAAACATTACTATGTAAAACCATGGGAAAATCTAACAGATAAAAAATTAAAGCTATAAAAATAAGAAGTAGATGGTATACTCAGAAAGTAGAATGCTGAGATTTTTGTGGAGACTGGTAATACATAAATTGCCAATAAAAGGAAATATGCCATATAAAAATGATAGAGTATGTTTACATTGTCAAGAAAAGGAAATTACAAAACGTATTTTTGAAATGTAAAAGAGTAAAAAAGTTATGGGGAAAACTATGTAAAGAAGATTTTTCCAAAGATATAACAAAATGGATAAAAAAACACAGATATGATTAACTATGGATATAAAAACAGAAGAAAAGAATATGTTATAAGAATGGATAAAATGTTATTTTATGTTATAGAGGTTGTATGGAATGAAAGAATAAATCAAAATTTAATGGTAAATAGATTTTAGCAGCAATATTAAGTAAAATCAGATGGTGATTATGGAAAAAGGAGTGGGGGGGTCTAATATAGATGAAAATTTAGTATGATAGTAAAGAAAATTATGAATATGTGTAAACAGATTTGTATTTCTATATATTTGTACATCTGTAAATATGTTGTTCATAGGTCGGTACTCAGCTATCTGCCCAAGGGCCTAAGTAAGCCTAGCCAACAAGGTACCCTGGCTTTCGCCACCCAAGAAAGTTATTTTCCTGTGCCCCTGTCGAGCAGAGCCACATAAGTGATTACCGGGGTGAATTTCCTATTTCCCATCCACTCATCAAGATTTTTCTTGAAGAGTGCTAATGAAGAACTCTGCTTGACATAGATGGGTAGCTTGTTCGAGAATATGGGAAGTCTCTGGGACAGGAATCTATCCCTCCATCATGTTCTGTTTATTGTGGTGACAAGATTTAAGTCCCAAGAGCATGTAGCTTGGAGGGATTGGGATTTCATTAGGTGTAGCATGTCCAACAGCTCTGGGTTTGACATAGCTTTGTATGTGAGGCAGAGATCACCTCGGAGTAGGTGATATGTTATGGAGTAAAGTTGGAGTCTTTTCAGACAGTCAGCGTAGGGCATCTCTTTGAGGCCAGTAATCTTCTTTGTGAGGTAATTCTGCAGCCTTTCCAGCTGTTGCAGATGTCCTGTGAGGTACATTCCAAAAAGGGGCTTTGTACTCTATAATGGGGTCTAATGAGTGTCGAGTAGAGGGGAACAATGACCTCTTTTTTCCTGGATGAGAACACTTTCGTGATGAGGTGTGCCATGTAGAAGGATTTCCTGACTATTGTGGCATTGTGATTATCAGAGGAGAGACTACTGTCCACCTAGGTCCCAAGGTCTCTTATCACACATTCGGCGTTAAGTAGACTGCCGCCTATGTGGTAGTTCATGGGTACAGAGTTTTTACCAAAGGGCATGACAATGCACTTTTTGGCACTGAGCTTGAGGCCATGGCTCTGGCACCAGGCATCTGTCTCAGTGAGGCCCTTCTGTAGGACGTCCACATCATTTGGGGACTCAACTACGGCTCCTAATTTGCAATCATATGTGAACTTCATTAGCCAGAGACCTTCTGTGTTAGCCTGTACATTAGAGAAGTAGGTACCAAACAGGAGAGGACCCAGGACTGAACCCTGTGGTATTCTACTTGTCACTGGTTTGAAGTCAGATTTGGAGTCTGGAACTTTTACAGTGTGGGTTCTGTCAGTGAGCCATTTGGCAACCCATCTTGTGATGTAGGGATTTATACATAGTTTACTGAGTTTATCTATAATTCCAGAATGGGGGATGGTGTTGAAAGCCTTGGCGAGGTCAAGATAGGCTGTGTGAACTACCTTACCCTTGTCTATGGCTTTGGTGACTGTCTCAAAGATACATTTACCTGTTGAGGCTACACACTCAACTGCGCTAGCCTGTGTTACATATTTATTGCATTTTCCTGCTGTTTGTTGCAAAAAAGAAAAAAAACAAAAAAATTATCCTTGTTTCCCATCTTTCCTGACCTAGAGTAGTTAAAGTAGTAGCTTTGCTGTATTCTGGACTTTTGGAAAGTTCCTATGTTGCCCATTTCCTTTCTTGGATAAAGGGAGGCTTCTTTGTTCACCAGTGGCAGTGGGGAGCTTAGAGCAGCCTACCTATCCCTGGAGGAGTGTCCCCAGCACAAGAATCTGGTAGCCTATTGGCCATTTTGGGTCAATTTGTAGCTCTTTCAAGTCCCCCTGTATAAAACCCGCTTTGGCGCGGCTTTGCACAATTTTGCGCATAGTGCAGCATCGGGCAGCTCCGCTTAATTGAGTTTAAACCATTCTCGGCTCCACAAAGTCTGCTCTTCACTTTTTCCCTTAGAACTGATCTAGTTCTCATAATAAACACCCTATTCCTAATCTAAAGCCTGGCACTTGCTCACTAAAGCAATTATATAAGTCAGCACTAAAAAATTAAAAGCACTACACCCTCACAAACTCCCATTGAGTACCTTGTTCCCCATTGGCCCTTTTTTTTCAATTATAAAGGAATTCCCAATACTATTCTAGCATGTCCAAAGGTCAGTTGTCAATCTCCTCTCCGGTCCAGCTGGTGAATCTGGGAATCTTGAGGCAATGTTACAACTGCATCATGTACACAGACAACCCTCTCCTCCTCCCAACAAATTCCAACACATGTGAGAGATGCAACCATATAGCCAAACTGGAGGCTAAGCTCTCTCAACTCAGTACTGGCGTAATCTGTCAGGAGGAGAAGGAAACCACACTCACTACAATTCCAGTCTCACATAGACCTACCAGGACAGCGAACCAAACACATAAACACACAAAAACATACTTGGAGGCTCTAAATAAAAATCTGCCTAAGCAGCAGAGACCTCCAAAGCAGACACCCAAGCAACCGCTACCCCAAAACAAAACACATGCAACACATAGCTCACAAAGCCAGTGTGCCGAACAGTCACAGCCCTTAAGGCTAAACAATACATATGATACACTTGTAATAGGTGACTCTATCGTCAGGCACACTGACGTCCCGCTCACCAGGCTGAACAAGGAGAAGGTCACGGTGAGCTGCCTGTCAGGCGCTAGGATCCGCCACATAACACAAGCACTCAGGTCACTCCAAGGCAAGTACAAATATGACTCAGTCATTGTCCATGCTGGTGTGAATGACCTGAGACGTACCTCCCTGGACTACATGAAAAGAGACATAGAGGAGCTCTCTGAGCATGTAGCCCAGGCCGGTATGACCCTGACCTTGAGTAGCATCTCACCCTCATCAAGAATGATGCCACAATATGAAGACAAGATGATCAATTTCAACAATTGGCTTAAGTATTGGTGTCATTCAAAGGGGCTCCAATGCCTGTCATGCTCGACAAGCCACGATGCTTCGCTAGGGACGGCTTGCACCTGCCACCCCTGGGCTTTCGGATATTGGCAAAGGCTCTTGCCACCCCCATAGTGCCTTTTTTAGGCAAGGCTCAAAAGACAAACCCACCTCCATAGGTATCACAAGGGATAAGAAACTAAGAGTAATGCTACTCAACACTAGACGTCTAAACCTCAAGATGCACGCACTCGAAACTCTCCTTAGTATGGAAAACATCAATATCTGTGCAGTAACAGAAACCTGGTTCAAGGCTCCCGAGAGCACCCCAGCACTACCAGGTTATACCTCATACCATGCTTTTCGGCCCCAAAACTTGGACCGAACCACAAAAGGAGGGGGAGTATCAATATTCGTCAAAAATACCCACACCTCCAGGTTGGTGGCACAGCACGAAGCATCAGAGACTTTCCATGTACAACTAACAGTGGGTAAAACTGCCTTCCAGTTTATAGCCTGCTACAGGCCACCCTCCCAAACCCAGGAACCCCACTCGGCCTTCCTGAGAACACTGGAAAATATGAAGGTCTCTCCAAACACCATTATATTGGGTGACTTCAACTACCCAAACATAGACTGGGAGCATTACTCTAGCTCCAACACCCTAGCCCAAAGGTTCCTAGAATTTATAAACTCAAATGCTATGGAACAACTTGTTACCACTCCCACAAGAGGGGAAAACATACTGGACCTGATCATCACCAACATGGGGGCTCTATGCTCCAGACCAGAAGTGTATCCCTCACTGGTAAGATCAGACCATAAACTAATCTCACTGGATATTCACATCCCGACCCCACCCACTGCCCAGAAAACCACAGTGAAAAACTTCTCTAAAGCAAATTTCACACTCCTCAAAACCGAGGTGGAATCCTTCAAAGCCCCCAGGCCTGTGGAAAATATGGCCCAGACCGCAGAATCCTTTATAAACACATTCTATGAACACCTTCAGGAATGCATGGATCATGCAATCCCAAATAAAACCAAGACCCAATCCTCCAAAGGCAGGCGTCCTGTCTGGTGGACCCCAGCCATAAACAAACTATACAATAGAAGGAGGAAGCCACTACATGATAGAACAAAATCCCAAAAAGGGAAGGCATCTCTGATCAGTATTAGCAAAAACTACGGGCACTCATAAAATCGTCTAAAGCCAGCTTCGAGAGAAAAATTGCACAGGACACTAAGGATAATCACAAGGCTTTCTTTAGTTATGTTAGGAACCTGGGTGGGAATTCCCAGATATGCTCAGAATTAGTCCAAAATGACAAAAAATACACCGAACCCACAGACATTGCCAGCATCCTAGCTGACAGGTTCAGAGCAAACTTATCCACCCCCCCACCAAAAGGGCAAATATCTATCCCAGCAGAGTGTGCCCCCCCCCTGACATCTCTGATGCTCAGGTAAGTAAAAAACACAGCATCAATGGGACCGGTGTCCCGGGCTGCGTCATACATGAACTCCAAGAAGAACTAAACCCAAACATAAAACTACTGTTCAGTCTCAGCCTTACTACAGGATATGTACCCAATCCCTCATCAGGCCCATAATTGAGTACAATGCCCCTTTTGGGATGTACCTTACCAGACACCTGCACCAACTGTAAAGACCCCAAAAGTACCTCACCAAGAGGATCAAAGGGCTCAAATAGATGCCATATGCTGCCTGGTTAAAGAAACTCCAGCTTTACTCAGTGGCATACCGCCTGCTCAGAGGCGATCTGTGCCTGACGTATAAAGCCATGTCCAACACGGAATTAATGGACATGCTGCACCTCAGAAAATCCAAATATCATTGAGCTATGCGCTCGAGAGACTTGAACCTCAGCACTGAAATAAATAGGACATGCTGGAGGGACAGATTCATAACCCAGAGGCTCCCTTCACTCTGGAATAAAATCCCAGTCCAGGTTAGGCAGAGTCCCTCATTGACTCTCTTCAAGAGGATTCTTAATGAGTGGATGGGAGATTGTAGGTTTACCCCGGGTATCACTTCTGTGTCACTGTTAGACAGAGGCACAGTATACTAACCTCGAAAAAGGGCATAGCAAAATTAATTTAAAATGGTTGGCGAAAGCCAAACACACTCTGGCTAGGCTTATAAATGCCCTAGGGCAGATAGCCTAGTATGAACCTATGAACCTATAAAGACATTGATCAGGTTCAGGAGGCATGATCTGCCTTTCACAAACTCGAAATGGGTGGGGTCCAGAGTTTGGAGGTTATCAATGTCTTTGTTTATGAGTTCCATGATGATATGTTTCATGGCCTTGCAGACAAGGCTCATCAGGCTAATAGGGTGATAGTTCCCTGGGTCCATGGTGGCTCCCCCTTTGTACAGTGGGATAACTGTTGCTGTGCGTCATTCAGTGAGCACAAAGCCTAACATGAGGCTATGATTGAACATGGTGCTTAGGTGGGGAGCCAGTTCATTCTGAAGTTCGTGTAAAACGCAGCCTGGGATGTTGTCCAGTCCAATAGATGCTGAATTTTGGCTTTAGAGAGTGCAGTTTTTACCTACGTAGTTATGATTACAGGGACTCTGTATTCTTCTGGTATAGATATAGGCTCTTTAGGGGTGAAAGGGCGGTAAAGTTAGCACTGAACCTATCTGCCAGGATGTTGGCAATATTAGTTGGTTCTGTATTTTTCATGCCATTGTGCTGTAACTCAGAGCAGATCTGGGTGTTGCCACTGAGATTCTTGACATAGCTATAGAATGCTTTGTGGTTGTCCTTAGAATCAGTGGCAATTTTGTTTTCATAGCTAGCTTTAGAGGATTTTATGAGGGATCTCAGCTTCTTAGTGAGGCTGACCAGGGAGCTCCTCCACACATGGTATTTTACTCTCTTTTGTAACAGTTTCTTCCTTCTGTTGTAGAGTTTGTTTATGGCAGGGGACCACCAGAGTGGCTTCCTTTTTTTGGAGGACAGTGTCTTGGTTCTGTTATGGATAGCATGATCCATGCACTCGTGTAAACGCTTATAGAATGCATTTGTGTAGGATTCAGCAGTTGTAACTGTATTGTCCATCTGGATGGGTGTCATGAAGTTTGCCACTTCTGTCTTAAGAAGCATGAAGTTGGCTCTGAAGAAATTTTTTACAGTGGTTTCCTTAATGGAGGGTGGGGGAGGGATGTGAATATCTAGGGTGATTAGCTTATAGTTGGATCTGACCAAGGAGGAGTTGACTTCAGGTGTGGAACGCCGGTCACTTGTGTTGGAGATGACTAGGTCTAGGATATTGTTGTCCCTGGTGGGGTTGTGGATAAGTTAATTGAGGGCATTGGAATTTATGAATTCTAGAAAGCATTGTGCGAAGGAGTTGGTACATGAGTAGTTTTCCCAGTTAATGGTGGGGTAGTTGAAATCACCCATTATTAAGGTGTTGAATCCTAATATTTTACAGTATATCAAAAAGAGGAGTGGGAATCCTGGGGCATGGTAGGGGATCTGTAGCAAGCTACAATTTGGATTGCAGTTTGTCCCAGAGTTAGTTGCACTTGGACAATCTTGGATGCATTATGCTGAGCAACTAGCCTGCAGGTGGGGATATTCTTAATGTATATGGACACACCTCCACCTTTGGTGTTCTGGTCCTGGTTAGATGGCCGAAAGGTGTGGTATGAGTTATAGATTGGTAATGCAGGGGTGCTCTCTGGAGCCTTAAACCAGGTCTCAGTCACTGCACAGATATTGATGTTCTCCATTTTAAGGAGTGCCTCGAGTGAGTGCATTTTGAGGTTTAGACTTCTAGCACTAAGTAGCATTACCCTCAGTTTTTGCTTGCCTGTACCTGTTACAGTGGTGAATTTGTCATTTGAGAAAACACCAAAAGCCAGCAAGATGGTATCACCATTTATTCAGAGGCACAAAAAAGGACAAAACATGTCCAATTCAAGAACTCATACTAGTTTCGGCACCAGCCTTCATCAGTGAGTAAAAAACATTCAAAAGTACATGGTCAACGTCAGTTTAAATATGTGAATAAACCAATGACAGTATGAACATTTGCATCAGGCTCTCAAATAGGATTTAAAGCAACATAACATTGCTCAAAAGGGAAAATTCATATAAATCCACATACAATACAAGTGTAGTAAATATAGTTTAGATAATGAACTATAATATCAATAAGCAAATAATTGCATATTGTCATATGTAAAATTTAGTCTTGAATTGCAAAGGGAAAAATATATATATAAAAAAATAAAAATGAAAATAAAAATTTGACCAAATAATAAAGTGGTTTATAAATGGTCATTGAGACCTGGGGGAAAAAGAGCTCCTAAGTGTGTAATCCAGTATTTTTCCTTGTGACTCAAAATACCTTGCCATCCTGTTTGGTTTTGCCTATTCCCTGTAATTTTATCAATGATTGTAAACATAAACTTAGCACTGGGATGTTGAACTGTATGTAAATAAACGTGGCCAAAATTATAGTATTAAAAAATTGTTATAGTACTATACAGAAATGACAAGAACCATGGAAGGGATGGACAGGGGCAGGACCAAAGGCACCCAAACCAAGGTATCAACAAAACTGGGTTGTTTGACTATCCCTGAGATCAATTTCAAATCAGTATAACACTCAAAATATGTACCTTAAGGAATCAACCCAAATTATATGACTTGCTAGTATCCAACCATTGCCTAGAGAAAGTGGGGCAGCTAAATTTAAACAACTTACCATATTGGGGGATGAATTATTGGGAACTTTCAGGTGTGGACATTGCGTTTCTTGTGTCTATGTTAACCAGCTCAAACAATTTACGAGCTCTAATACTAGCAAAGTATATGACATCAGGATTTTTGGCAATTGTTCCACTAGTTGGGTTATTTATTTGGCCACGTGCCAATGTAAATCATTCTATGTTGGCAAAACTTCACGATCATTACGTATCAGAATTGGGGAACATCGCAGTGATATACGGAATCACAAAGCATCTAATGCCCTTTATTTACATACAGTTCAACATCCCAGTGCTAAGTTTATGTTTACAATCATTGATAAAATTACAGGGAATAGGCAAAACCAAACAGGATGGCAAGGTATTTTGAGTCACAAGGAAAAATACTGGATTACACACTTAGGAGCTCTTTTTCCCCCAGGTCTCAATGACCATTTATAAACCACTTTATTATTTGGTCAAATTTTTATTTTCATTTTTATTTTTTTATATATATATTTTTCCCTTTGCAATTCAAGACTAAATTTTACATATGACAATATGCAATTATTTGCTTATTGATATTATAGTTCATTATCTAAACTATATTTACTACACTTGTATTGTATGTGGATTTATATGAATTTTCCCTTTTGAGCAATGTTATGTTGCTTTAAATCCTATTTGAGAGCCTGATGCAAATGTTCATACTGTCATTGGTTTATTCACATATTTAAACTGACGTTGACCATGTACTTTTGAATGTTTTTTACTCACTGATGAAGGCTGGTGCCGAAACTAGTATGAGTTCTTGAATTGGACATGTTTTGTCCTTTTTTGTGCCTCTGAATAAATGGTGATACCATCTTGCTGGCTTTTGGTGTTTTCTACAAGGTTGGTTGGCCGTGCAGCCGTACGTGCGAGGGTTGGTGTTTTGAATTTGTCATTTGAACCTTGCCTAAAAAAGAGCCTTAGCCAGTATCCAGAATCCCAAGAGCGACAGGTGCAGGCCATCTCTGGCAAAGCTTCGTGGTCTGTCGACCATGTCGTCCCAGGCAGACAGATACCAGATCCCCTTAGAATGACACCAGAAACATAGCCAATTGCTGAAGTCAATCATTTTGTCCTTGTACAGCGGTATAATTCTGAGTGATGGCAGAATGCTACTCAGGACTAGGGTATACCTGCCTGGGCTACAAGATCGGAGAGCTCTTCAATGTCTCTTTTCATGTAGTCCAGGGAGGTACATCTCAGGTCATTCACACCAACATGGACAATTGTAAATAAGAGTTATTTTAGTATACAAATGAAGGACCCCTACTCTCTACAAAAAGGGCCGTGGGATCTTTAACATCCACCAGAGCTTCAACCAACTCTGGCATAGGGGTCTTTAGTTTAATGTCGGCTGAAGATTTTCACATTAACAGTATACATTTACTGTGCATTACTGGCTTGCCAACTTTGACCAACAGATCCTGGAACTCTAAAAATATCACATATTTATTTACTGAGTAAGCCCACTGGCCATGTGTGCTCCTTTTCAGGGTGACTTGGGAGCACTCTCTAGTTAAGTGATTTGCTCAGACTCAAACAGGAGGCAAATGTAGCCGGAAAGAATAAACCCCTCCCCACACCCTGGGCGACAAGAATTAGCTAACTCACAGCTCAGAGCCTTAATCCACTGTTCTGTCAGACTAAAGTACTGACAATGCACTGACAGTTGATAGACTAACATCTGTAAAATAAGTGTGGCTGTGTATGGGTTAACTGATTTAGGTAATTGTTAGCTGCATGGCTACCTGCTGGCTAATCAGCTTCATTAATTGACAGTCATATATCATAAGATTTTGGATGGCACAGTGGTGCAGCGGTTAATGTCACCTCACAGCAAGAGGTCCTCCGGTTCGATTCTTGGCTGGGGTGCCTCCTTTTTGGCATCTGCATGTCCTCCCTGTGTTTATGTGGGTTTCTTCAGGGTACTCCGGTTTCCTCTCTCATTCTAAAGACATGCGTCTGCAGCATTTCTCCCCTGGCCTCCACTGAAAATAGGCTCTGTTCTAGTCAGACTTTCCCGGTCAACAAATGTTAAATAAATAAAAATAAATATTTTTGTGTTCTCATATGCCATGTGTTTACTTTTGCATAATTCAGTTTACTTGTATTATTATTTATGTAACACTGATTTGTAGTTCCGGACCCTTCATAGTTGAGATAAAAAAAACATAATTATAGACCTGTAAATACAGTGTGCTAACTAAAAGAGCTAACCACTGAGAGAGAGGTGTACAGAATACAGTCCACAGCACATAAGGGTGGTTTGTCTTACAGCCGCCAGTCCACAATGAAATACAATTTAAAGACACGTAAATTGAAATAAACAATCTGGACAAACAAATTAAGCACAGTGTAAGACAAGATCAATACAAATTAGAAAAAAAGAATGTATATAAAGATAATGAGCATAACAGGGACCATTTTTCATATACATAACAAGAGGAAGGGGTAAAGACATGCAAAATTGATAAACTGTGTGTAAATTCTAAAATTTATTATCAAATACAACAGATTACATACATTTACAAAACCTTATGCAAAACAGTTTGGTTCCACAAAGGGGGTGATAAGTTGTTCTAGTGACATCCAATAACCTCAGATACTGAAATCAGATTAGATTATACTGAAAAAGAACTATGCAAACTGGATCCAAACATAGCACAGAGAGGAGACAGAATTAGTAATAATGACCCGAGAACACTTTTGCAAGAACTTACCCATTACATCTATCATTTACTAGGTCATTTAAATATGGGGAGATTCCTCAAGATTGAAGACACACAATTACTAAACATATTTTTAAGGGAAAGGGGAGTAGGACAGACCCAGTGTCATACAGACCCTTAAGTTAACTTTCATGTTGTGGATAAATAATGAATAAGGCAATACTGAATAAGTTATTGCCAGAACTGGAATGTTGGGACTTGAAACAATATAGCAAGATTGCATACATTGAAAATAGATCTATTACCACCTGTAACATGATTGTGCTGTGACGTAATTTATATAGACTTAACTTCAGCATTTGATATGGTCATACACAAAACACTGATCAATAAATTATAACAACTAGGCATTGATGTACTTTTGTTAAGATGGATAGCTGCACAGCTTACAAATATGACATGACAAGTATCATACAGCAATTGGAGAGGTGAAATTCTTGGTTACAATCAGGGTATCCCACATTGAAGTATTCTACAGTCTGTATGCAGATAACTTGATATTGGGTAAACTGATTACATGTTTTACAGCTAGGTCATGTCTGCAAAAGAACTTGACTAAATTAACCATTTGGGCACAGGAGAATAATATGCTGATAAATACATCAAAAACCAAGCATATGATAATTGGGAGACATAAACTGAAAGGGGAATATTTAATATAGCACACAGTGATTGAAACTGTAGATTCATTTAAGGACATGGGTTTATGGGTAGATCCAGCTTTGAGTTTTTCTAACTATATCAAACAACCGGTTAAGGATAGTTATAGAACCATAGGTTGAATAAAAATGATATGTAAAGTCTAGGAAATCAGAAATTATGAAGTCATTGTTTATTAATTACATTAGACCCAAACTTGAGTATGAAATGACAATATAGAAACCCTATCAGGAAAGAAGCATGAGTAAATCTACAAGGCATTTAGAGGCAACTACCTCTGGGAATGTTTGGGGTTATCAAAAAGTAGTAGAGAATCATCAGACGACCTACATAGAAGATCCAAACAGAGAGATGATAAGTCAAAAAGTAAAGGAGAGTAGTATTGCTGAAAATGAACTCATCCTCATGTCTTGGTGGGTACCTTCACGAGGTGGACCCTGTTTTTCACAAAATCTCACCAAGACGACAGTGATAGATAGACTGAATTTTATATGGTATATATCATGGACAAAAGTAGGTCAAAAATTAAAAAAAGATAGCTGGGTGCACAAGTCCCAGGATAAAAAAGTGACCGATCCTGGCAGGCGCACTGGTGCCAAGACTGGAAAAAATGACAGTGCAGAATCCTAAAAATACGGAAACATTCCTACAATGGGGGCAGGCCAGGCCCAGGGGAGGATGCCCCCCTGTTGTAGAAGGAAGAAGCAGTCCACAAAAATCACAAAAACTGATAGGCCAAAGAAAAGACATAAAGATGATAGAGTGGACTATTAAGGATAAGAAAGAAATTATGTATTGTTACTATTATGCAAAAAGCCCACCATTTTCATTTATTTTTTATTTTACATTTGTTGACCGGGCTAGTCTAACTGGATACATGTCCATTTTCAGTAGAGGCCCGGGGAGAAAAGCTCCAAGCAGCAACAATGAACAAAGATATACAATAAAGTATAATTAAAATGAAATTTGGTACAATGTTAACATTAAAAGATAGAGTTATACAGAGTTATTTAGCAAGTCTAGGCTAGAAGCAAATACCACGAGAAAAACAAAAATTAAACAGAAGATAGATAATCTAAAGAATATATATATATATATATATATATATATATATATATATATATATTTTTGTTTTTTTTTTTTTTGTTTTGAGAAAGAGCAGGAGGGGGCAAGAGATATCAGTCAGGGTTGGAGCAGGGACAAAGCCAGTGGGATTTAAGATATTCTTTAAGATGCTTCTTATAAAGTACAGTAGAAGTAAGTTTGGAAAGTTCAGAAGGAAGATGGTTCCAGCTCTTTCCTATGGTGTTAGAAAAGTGTGAGTCCCCAGCTTTGTTGTTGGATTTAATGGAAGAGATTTGAAGTTTATTTGCTGAGCGTAGAGTTGCAAGATTTTTGTAAGGGGAAATGAGATTAGTGAGGACTGGGGTATTCTTAGGGTAGTAGAGGATATTTTGGATGATAACAAGTTGTTGAAAAAGTAATTGGTTCTGTAGTTCTAGCCATTCCAGCTGTTTGAGGTTGTGACAATGATGAGTTCTAAATGGGGTACCTGTGGCAAATCTGGCTATGTTATTATAACTGGTGGAGAGTTTGGTAAGGTTGGTTTTAGAGAGATTAGTATAGATAGCAAAGGCATAGAACAGGGTGGAGATTAGGTGGGTTTGGGCTATGTGATTCTGGCTGCAGAGGTAAGGAAGGATTTGATTCTGTATAAGGTCCCTAGTTTTTTGTTTACAGTCTTTATAGTGGAATTAATATGGTCATTGTAGCTAAGGTTGTTGTCTATTGTAACACCTAGAAGATGGGTTGTAGTATCAGGGGATATGATAGTTCCATTGTTAGAGGTTAATGTGAAGTGCGGTTGAGGTGACTTGTGAGTAGGAGAAAAGAGCAATAATTTTGTTTTCTTGGGGTTGAGAAGAAGGCAGTGTTTTGTGAACCAATTTTCAACACTGTTAAATACTGTTTGGGTGAGGCATTGGAGAGAGGTTATGGACTTGGCTGAGCAAATTAAGGTGGAGTCATCTGCATACTGTATGCAGGTGGCTTGAGAAATACTAGCATGTAGATCATTAATAAACAAAGAAAATAGAAGCGGTCCTAAAATAGAACCTTGTGGTACCCCAATGTTTACAGGGAGGGATGAAGAAATATTATTATTCCAGAGAACTGCTTGCTGTCTATTTTCTAAATAGGATTTAAACCATTGTAATGCTTGTGGGTCTAGTGATTGGGCTTTTAGAATGTCAATAAGTATGAGATGGTTCACCATATCAAAAGCTTTAGAAAGATCAATAAATAGAGCAGAGGGAAAAGGTGTTATTGTTACGATTTTTGTTTATAGAATCAGAGAAGGATAGCAGGGCAGTTGTTGTGCTATAGTAAGGCCTAAAACCATGTTGGCAATCTGCAAGTAGATTATTTTGTAGTAGGTGGTCAAGCAGTTGCCTGTGTATACATTTCTCCATTATTTTAGCTAATGGAGAGAGTAAGGCAATAGGCCGATAGTTGGAGAGCTCAGTTGATGAGCCACCTTTGTGTAAAGGAATTATATGGGAGATCTTCCAAAGAGAAGGGATTTTGCTTTCTGAAATTGTTCTATTTATATGTATGGAGATGGGGTAGGCTATGGCTTTAGCTGCAATTTGCAGGTATTCAGCTGGAAGACAGTCTGCAGAAGGGGTGCATGGTTTGAGCTTTTGAAGGAGGCTACAAATGAGGGATGTAGGTACAGGATGTATATGGAAGGTGGGTGAAGGGATATTAGGTGTTTTTAATGGGAGAGTGGAGGTGGATGGTAATGTGTTAGCTAGGGATAGAATGGCTTCAGTAAAATAGTTGTTAAAGGCATCAGGAATCTGATTAGAGTTATTGTGGTTGAAACCTATAGGGTCAGGAGTTTTAGAGTGTCCTGGTTGAAGAAGTTTGTTAATGCCAGACTAGAATTTTTGAGGATGTTGTTGGTGCGTTTGTTGTAGGTGGAGGTAATAGTCTTTTTTGTCTTTGAGAATGTCCTTCTTGGTGGCATTTCTTAACTGTTTAAAGTAGAAGTGATCTGTTGGATTTCTGGAGGTTCTCCTCTTGGTCCATATTTTATTTCTGAGAAGGATCTTTTGCTTAGTTGCCTTTGTGAGCCAGGGGGCAGTTTTGGTTCTTATGCGGGAAGAGCAATAGGGGGCATGGTAGTCTAGTATTTGGAGAAATCTAGTATTAAAGTAGATTACTGCTTCATCAAGTTCAAGATGAAGCATAGGTGACCAGTCACATGCTTTGAGTTCGTTTTGGAAGCTCTCTGCGTTAAAGTATGTTTTGGAGCGGGAAGTTTTAAACATATTTGTGTTGGGGTTATAAGTTTTTTGTTTGATTATATAAGTTAGCATGTGGTCACTGATATCATCTGGGAGTGTCCCTGGTTTATAAGAATCAAGATGACTGTTAAGAAGGATCCAGTCTAGGATGGTGTCTTTGTTGTTTGGTTTATGGATTCTAGTGGGAGTGGTCATTATTTGTGTGAATCCGTGGAGATTTATATGGTTGGTAGGATTGGGAGAATTACAGGTTGTCCAGTCTATGTTAAAGTCACCTAAGACAATGGTTTCTTGAGGTAGGTGGGAAGAGAGGTAGCTAAGTATGTTTTCAAGAGTATTGATGTTATTTCCAGGGGGGAGACAAGTACAAATTAGATAGATAGATTTGGAGTTATTTGATTTGTAGTTTTGCAGTGAGGGTTTCTGAGTTGGGAACTGAGGGAAGAAGCAAACTGAACGGTGAAAGTTGGAGTTCCGATTTATACAAAATAGCTACTCCGCCACCCTTTTTGGTTTTGCGGTCACATCTCAGGATATTATATCCTGGGGGGGGGTGATTTCCTGGTCAAGAGTAGAGGGCTTTAACCATGTTTCTGAAATACAGAAAATATCAAATGAATGTATGTCTAAAAGTGCATGTAGGTGGGAAATTTTATTGTTAATGCTAAGGATGATAAGGTGAGCTATCAGGAGGGAGTTAGATGGTCTATGTGGTATAGAGATATTTGAAGTAGGTAGGTTGAGAGGCTTTTTGGTAGTATCAGTATTGGGGCCTGGGTTAGGATGAATGCCACAATCTAGTAGTGAGTGTGGTTGAGGATAGTGTATAAACTTTTAGATTTTGTCGTAATAATTTGTGTTTTTTTTAAGGGTGTAAGAAATATGGGTAGATCTAAGTACATAGATGGATGTGAAGGTTATATTAATATGGTTGAGAGAGTTATTGAGAGAGATTGAAAGAGTTCCCTGGAGGAGGTGGAGATGTTCATGACGGGAAAAATGTTCAAAGGAGGTTAATGAGTAAGGTATTGTTAGAGAAGCAAGAATTGTAGTTAAGAGTAGTATATATGGGTAGAATGATTTATGTGTTGGGTCCATTTGGAGGTATAGATAAGTTGTTAGCGTAAGAATGGTAGAGGAGTGAAGTAGGTAAGGGAAAAGGAGGGAGAAGGAGAAAGAGTAGAGTGGGTTAGAGTAGGTTGAAGGATTAGAGTACTGTGAAATGAGGTAAGATGGATTTAATAGATGAGCTGAAATTGTCAGTAGTATAGGGCAAGCTTAGATAGAGGTTAGGGTTTGTCTTAAGTTACGGTAATTAACTAATTAAGGTGTGAATGAGGTAGGGGGGAGTGTTGAGTAAAAAAGTTGTTGATTGGTAGGGGAAGGTAAGGGGTGTGTCTACAGAAGTATAAGGTTAGGACCACTGGGGGTGGGTGGGAACTGGGGGTAGGGTAGGGGAGAGGAGTGAGCCCAAAGGGCGAACGGAGCGGGTAGAACAAGAAAGCGATTAAGGGCAACAAAGAACAATCAGAGAGCTGCTGTCTGCTGAGCACTGCAGGTATGAAGAGTAGTTTATGGGGGAGGAGAAGCAGGAAAGGGAATGAAAGTAGAAGTGCAGTAGCAGTGAGCAGTAGAAGTAAAATATGAGGAGGACAAGGATAGCCAAAAGAGGAAGCAAGGTGGAAGGGAATAAGGCTGCTAGGTGGTTTGGCTAGGACGTATAGTTACATACAAACAGTAGGGATAAGCAAGTGTTCAGTTTTACTACTAATTAATAAAAACACATACTTTCTTGCCTCCTGGACTACAGGGGTACTAAGTAGGATGGCAAGTTCTTGTCTATAGATGAGTTAGGAGAATTTGTTTGCTGGGGGTCCTTCCACCGGGTAGGTAGACCTTTAACAATTTAATTGTGAGGATGTAGTTTCAAACCTAGAATGGTGGGGACAAGGAGAATGTTGAGGGAATTAGAAAACAAAAAGCAGACCTTAAAATAGTAAATGGCATAGAGAACACAAAATGTCAGCACCTACACACAGTTAAGGTTAATCACTTTTAAGGTACTGATAGGTAACTTAACAAACTACTTTTATAAATCTATCGGATAATAGTAAAGAGTATCATATTTGACACAAGTCTAAAACAGTTACTAAGCAGTCAGTCTAAAATGCTTTACAAAAAACTTGATTACAGCAGTAGAAAAACTATCTATAACAGTACTTCATATGCCAAACAATAATAGAGAGACAGCGTTCTAAGCAAGATTACATCAGCAAAACAATAGCAATGTTTTCACAGTAGAATTAAACAGTGTGTATAGATATTGCTACTAGGTTCAAATTAGTATAACAGGGCCACCAGGGTGTAGTAGGCACATCCCACCTCACAATAAGCACTGCTGAAGTCGGGATGGAATGTGCGCAGGAAGGCTAGGGACCCCTCATTCTTGACACCGGGCTAGACTAGTACAATAAAGGTTATCGAGCGTCAGAAAAAATACTAGGTATCGCTAACATTACCAAGGGGAGACACTAAGATGAATAGGACATTGAGAACACTTCAAAAAATAAAATGGTGTGACTTAAATATTAACACTAATAATCACTAACATTACAAATGGGAGACACAGTGTTATGTAGCCATGGACAACGATTACAAATGGGAGACACTGAGTTATGAAGCACATTGAAAACAGTTCAAATTAAAGGTGTTAATTCAACATTAACATTTGCATCTCTCAGCTGTTCCTGGGAAGATGAGAGTTACTGGGTTAAGCAGCACTTTGAAAAACACTAGTAATTAATGGCGTTACTTAAACATTAATGTCTATATCACACAGCTGAGCCTGGGATGATATATGAGACGGTAGTCATAGTAAGGTGATAAGACTATTTACTGCCAGACATAGTAAAGTGATATGACTATTTACAGTGAGAGGAGGCAGTTTGGCATGCTAATACAAGCAGCAGTTGGACAGTATAGCGTTAGCGCGGAGATATTTAAGCTTAGAAACAATTCTAGCTGCGCTCTGAGCAAATAGCAAGATTACTTACTATCTGTTCAGCCACTGTTAGTTCCTTGGTTTAAATAACTAGTAAGCAATAGGGGAAAGCACAGGGCAGAAAAACATCTTCTGTCATGGGGAAGGAAGAATACAAAGGGAATAAAGCAAGGTAGAGAAATTAGCAAGGGCTATCAACCTTCAGGTAGACTACAGCATAACTCACAAAAATGGGAAGCATACAACAGGACCACATGGAACGCTCGCGGAGTAGCTGGGCGTTCAATAAAAGAGGCAACAGAAGGCAGCAAAAAACACCACAAAACCAAAATAGGCACAATGGTAATCTCAAATAACATGTATCATGTGGAACACTCAGTTATGCTGTATTAGTAAGCAGGCATCATATGTATAAAAAAAAAGTAGGAAACATTGAAAAAGCTTACAGAGTAAAAATGAGGCTAGGGCCCAAACACACACAGCAGCCGGGGAGAAATCCAAGGTATTAAAGATGGCGGCTCGCCAGGTAGGAGGATTTTAAGGGATTAGAGAGGATGTGAAGTGGGAAAAGGGGGAAGTGTGGAGGCGGACAGTAGGATCAGGTGGGGCATGAATCAGGAGGGAAAGTAGAAGGAGAGGTGGGACGTCATAAGGTAGTGTGATAGGGGGAGGCAACAGAGCAGGCATCATATGTATAAAAAAAAAGTAGGAAACATTGAAAAAGCTTACAGAGTAAAAATGACGCTAGGGCCCAAACACACACAGCAGCCGGGGAGAAATCCAAGGTATTAAAGATGGCGGCTCGCCAGGTAGGAGGATTTTAAGGGATTAGAGAGGATGTGAAGTGGGAAAAGGGGGAAGTGTGGAGGCGGACAGTAGGATCAGGTGGGGCATGAATCAGGAGGGAAAGTAGAAGGAGAGGTGGGACGTCATAAGGTAGTGTGATAGGGGGAGGCAACAGAGCAGGGAGCAAAAAGGGGGGAGGGGTGGACAAAGGATGTCAAGGAGGAAAAGTCGAGCAGTATTGAGTTAGGTGGGGGGAAATATGCTTAGGGACAAACAAGTAAGTGACTAAAGGCAACAAAAAACAATCAGACAGCTGCTGTCTGATGAGCGCTGCAGATATGAAGAGTAGGTAAGGGGGGAGGAGAAGCAGGGAAGGGAATGGAAGTAGAAGTGCAGTAGCAGTGAGCAGTCGAAGTAAAATATGAGGAGGACAAGGATAGCCAAAAGAGAAAGCAAGGTCTACTTTAGAGTGCTCGGGGCAACACTGTATCTAGGTGTAATAAAGGGAGAAAGAAGAAGAATGTATAAAGAGATGTCCTAGTTTAGGGCGCCATTTAGTGGGCAAAGAGGGATACTATAGTAGAGGTGAGCAAGTAGATATAGGGCATAATAGGATTTGCGAAGGATCCTGGAGGTAGGAAGGTGCAGGAGACTAGACAAAAAGAGGACACAAAGTAACTGGAAGCAAGAGATAAATCAAGGAGAGGGAAAGAGTAAGAATAGGAAGTGGTGTGGAAGGGAATAAGGCTGCTAGGTGGTTTGGCTAGGTCGTATAGTTACATACAAACAGTAGGGATAAGCAAGTGTTCAGTTTTACTGCTAATTAATAAAAACACATACTTTCTTGCCTCCTGGAGTACAGGGTTACTAAGTAGGATGGCAAGTTCTTGTCTATAGATGAGTTAGGAGAATTTGTTTGCTGGGGGTCCTTCCACCGGGTAGGTAGACCTTTAACAATTCAATTGTGAGGAAGTAGTTTCAAACTTTCTTGCCTCCTGGAGTACAGGGTTACTAAGTAGAATGGCAAGTTCTTGTCTATAGATGAGTTAGGATAATTTGTTTGCTGGGGGTCCTTCCACCGGGTAGGTAGACCTTTAACAATTCAATTGTGAGGAAGTTGTTTCAAACAGAGTAAAAACGACGCTAGGGGCCAAACACACACAGCAGCCATGGAGAAATCCAAGGTATTAAAGATCTTCAGACAGATTTGACAGACAGACAAAGATTTTCAGACACAAGATATGCACAAGATATGCAAAAAGATTAAGAGAGAAATTAGAGGAAAGAAAAACACTTCCCCAAGAAAAGGTGTCAGAAGCTTCAAATAAAAATTTGTGTTCTTTAATGCAACAGATTTGTGAAAAACACTATATAGAACAATAAACTTTGATCTGTTTGGAAAAAGAAGCATCTGAAGAAGTGCAAAAATATGAACAACAAAACCTACAGTTTTCTGAAAAGTATAAAAAAAGAAATATGGACATGGGAAAAAAAGAGAGATTTGATATGGTGCAATATTTATGCAAAGTCGAAAGCCAAATTAATCAATACAAAAAAGGCAGCCCCCAAAGATATTCAAAGAAAAATACAGGCAAAGGCATCCAGATACGGAAAATTTCACAATAAAAATAATATCACAAAGAGGGAATGTAGAAAAGAAGATTAGTAAAGTAGAAGCTAAAAAAATAGAAGGTGAAGTTATGGAATGCCTGCAAAGTGAAGGATTTGGTGTAGCGGGTCTAACACAGGTTACATCACAGCATGATGGAACAAGTCCCCAAAGTAAGGAGAAACAGGAAGATCAGGCAACAACTGAAGAAGAAATATGGACATGGAAAAGAAAAACAGATCTAATGTGGTGTAATATTTATGCAAATGAGACAGCAAAACTAATCAATACAAAAAGACCAGCACCAAAGATATTTGAAGAGAAATACAGGCAAAGGAATCTGGACATGGAAAACTTCACAATACAAAAAAAATAAGAAGACAAAGAGGAAAAGTAGGAAAGAAGATTAGTAATTGAGACGTTAAAGAAATAAAAACTGAGGTTATCGAGTACTTGCGAAGTTTAGGATTTAGTATAGAAAATCTAACTCAGAAAGCACTACAACAGGACAGAGCAGCAGACATCCAAATTAAGGAGAAACCTGTGGAATAGAAAGCAAATAATCAGTTGCCATATGAAGATATTTTGGAGCCTTTCAGGGAAAACCAGTACAAATTTTCACTTGAAGCTGGACAGCAAGAGAAGGAACTGGAAATGTGGCAACTCTGACGCAGTCAGTGATGAGGAGTGATAGGCTAGTGAGTTCCCAAATGACATAGCAATGGATGTCACAGGATGAAATTGAAGAGAATGTGCCACAGGAAGATGCTATAGAACTCTCTATAGAATTCCTGCAGAAAATGGAGAATAAAAAATGTGCCCTCAGTTTAGAAGTAAATGAGCTAAGAGAAGAGTTGCTTTATTTAATAGAGATAGATAGACATATTAAGATCAATGAAAGAAACAGACTGCAGAAGGTCAAAAAAAACAAAAAGTTAGAAGTTTGATAAAACAAATGAACAAAGTAATTAGGACTGTCCATAGAGATCCACGCAATATAACAGAAGTAAATAGGATGTATTGCTGTGCAGCTAAATTAACAAAAGATAAAGCTCTACCACAAAAACACAGGGTAGTAAAGGAAAGGAAGGGGAGAAACTGAATACCATCATGGAAGTATCGAAAAGAGAAAACTATAAAGCAATTAAGACAAGAAGTGTCACTGTTAGAAGGGTGCAGAAGAGGGAACAGATCAACAAAAATACACAGAAAGGTGGATGTGATAAAAGCAATGCGCTGTATTATAACGAATCAGGATATATCATGCACTATCGCAAATAATAAACTAAAAATATCAGCACAGGCAGAAAAACTTAGAAGATACATAGATATATATAAAGGAAAAGTACAAAATAAGCAATTTATTGATTACCCAAAAAAGGTTTTATAGAGAAATGAGAAACAAGGCAAAATGAATCGAAAGATCACCAAAAAAAAAAGAAGGAGCAGATACATTTTGGAGACATATTTATGAAGATCCTGTGGAACATAACAAAGATGATAAATGGATAGAAGAAGCAAAAGAAAGAATAAGAATTTCAAAGGTACAGGATATGAAAAGGGATGAAGTAACAGCCAGAGAGATTGAAACAAAGTTAACAAAAGCTTTTTGATTGGAAAACCCCAGGCCCAGATACAGTACCTAACTTCTGGTTAAAAGTATTAACATCTTTGCATGAAGATTCAGTTATGAGTAAAAACTACTTATATGCACACCCCGAAGAGACACTAACCTGGCTAACAACAGGAAAAACAATGCTCCTACTAAAGAGCGAACCTGCAAGCTACCCTAAAAATTATAAACCAATAACGTGCATAATGACGACATATAAATTATACACTAGAACTGATGCTGACAGTCATTTAGAAGAAAACTCAGTTATGGTAACAGAACAAAAGGCCAATAAAAAATGTCATATGGAAAAAAAGGATCATTTGTTGTTAAATAAAATCATAGTGGAGAACTGTAAAAAGAGAAATAATCCACATATGGCATGGATTAACAACAAAAACGCATTTGACAGTATCTAACATTCATGGATAAAGGAGTGCTTAAAAATGTATAAGATACTCCCTACACTGATAAACTACATCACAACGACTATAAAGCAGTGGCAAAACACTTAGCAGTTAAGCCATGATAAAGGACAAATTATTATTCCAGGGACAAAAATCCAAAGAGGGATATTCCAGGGTGACTCTGTCAAGCTGCTCTTTTGCCTTGTCCTTAACCCATTAAACTGTCTGCTCAACAGATTAGGTCATTGCTGTCATTTGGCTCCCAGAAAGCAACAAAGTGTAAAGATTTCACATCTTCTCTTTGTCAGTGATTTGAAACTGTATAGCTCATCAGATGAGGAACTGAAAGTACAACTGCAAGTAGTCAAAACTTTTTCAGATGATATAAGAATGTCATTTGGTCATGATAAATGTGCAAAAGCAATTTTTTAAAGTAAAAAAGCTGCAGCACCAAGAAAACATCAGTTTGGGACAAGAATGTGATATAAAAGAACTTGAGCAGAGGGAGTGTATAAATGTTTGGGAATTGATGAAGGATCAACAATAAAACATGAACAAATGTGATTAAAACTTGGTAAGGAATGTTTCAGAAGACTTTAAGCCTGAAACCAGCATTGGCATCTAGGAAAAAAATTCAAGCTACAAACCAATTTGCTCGTCCTGTCCTAACTTACAGTTTTGGAGTGATTGACTGGCCCTAAAAGATGTTGGATAGATTTGACAGGAAACAAGAAGGATGCTTCATGCTCATCAAATGATTTATAAAAATCAGCACATACCAAGATTATATATTCCCTGTTCTGAAGGAGGTATGGTCCTCTTTGAAATTGATTACATTTATAGCTATGCAATCGTGGGACTGTAAACATATCTGCTGACCTCACAAGACCCAAACATACTAAAAGTTTTGAAACATGAGGAGAATAAATCTAAGATGACTACCCTTGTTAGTCTAGCAGAAGCATATCTGTGTCAAGGGGGAATGGAAATCAAACCAGACGTAGATGAAATTCAAGTAGCAACTGAATGTGCCAAAAAACAAAAGAAAGAATATAAGGTAAAGGATCAGCTGAGAAGGCACGAAATGTGGAAAAATGCGTAAATATAATTGCAAGTATAGAAAACTGGAAGAACCTCATGTTGATCAGGATCAAACACAGGAATGGTTAATGAGAGGTTAATTTAAACCAAAAGATGAAAGGTTAATATTGGCAGCCCAAAATAGTGGACTATGTACACGTTGGTTTACATAGTCCATTAAATATGTGGGAAAAACAGACAAATGTAGGTTTTGTGAAACAGAATCGGAAACAGTTGCAAACCTTGTTGCTGGTTGTGGTATACTAACGGCATAAGGAGTGCATACTGAAAGCCATAATAATGTGGCAATACTGCTGCACTGGGGATTGTGCAAAAATAATATTGAAGTAGCTGAAAAACACTGGAAACATGAGTCACAAAGCATCATAGAAAATGTTGAAATCTACATCAAATGGGATCACCTATTACCAACAGTTCAAAAGACAGATGTGAGAAAACCAGATATAGTGGTCCATGAAAAGAAGACAAAAGTAGCATTAATCATTGAAATCGCTACACCCAGTAAATACAGTGTCTTGCATACAGAGAGACACAACATCATCAAATATCAGGATTTGCAGGCAGAAACAAGAGCAATGTGGACGAAAGATACCCAGACAGTTCCAATAGCAGTAGGAGCAACGGGTCTTATAAAAAATAATCTGGAATCATATTTAGATATGTTACCAAGGTTTACCATGAAAAGATCGAGATTAAGAACGTAAGCTTTCAGTTCGATCAACATGAGCGATGCCCTGCATATTAATTAGCTTAGCATGTCGAATGTCATACCGACGAATGCTAAGTTGGTATTATTCAACAACATTCTTCACCTGCCTGTTTTTCAGCAGTATGAACTTACGCAGTTCAGTACTGCACAAAGCTGCAACTCATGTTCTTGCAGGGGGCCAAGCCCCCTTGTACGCCCCTGCAAACTTTATATTCCAACTCTGAGATCACACTACAGTGAGGAAAAGGATTAATTTCCTGATCCGCACTGTACCACAATCTTTATTCATTACATTGGCCACATATTTGTGAATGCACAGTGGCATTTGCTGTACAAGACACTCGGAGATTTGGAGGTTGGCAATAAGGGAATCAGCCAACTGACGTTCGACATTCACATTTTTGCAGAACCTTCATTCTCCGTTTTAAAGGTAAACCATGTTACCAATACATGCAACTCCGTACGAAATGCAGAAGGAGTTATTACTGGGCACATTGCAGGTGCTGCACAGAGCACTTCTGGCTGACATCAAAGATTGAAACAATACTAATTTCATGAACTTTAACCAGACTTTGACTTAGGAATGGGGTCTACTCCTGTTATGGTATTGGAAACCCAAAGATTTGGAGAAATTAACAAAGATTCAATAGGAATGAGAAGTGTACTAACTGGTTCTCTGAGAGATCATGGAACAGACTACCAAATAACATTAAAGCAAACAGTAGTTTAGATATTTTTAAGAACAGCCTGAACACTTATTATAGGAACAACTGTTTTGGTACATTGGCAGGCTAGAAGGGCATTAATGCCCATGCTTGAAATATTTGTATGTATGTATATATGTATGTATGTATATGACATAATGATAAAACATTCATCCCAGAAATGCTGCAGTGCTAAAGCAGTCATTTCTTTAATGTGACCTTATTGATATTTTAATTTCCAACCAAGCCATTCTTTTAGCTGTATCAGATTAATATAGAACCTAAAAAAAACATGTAAGTCAGATATTAATTACAAAGATTTTATACTGCCATTGCTATACAATATTTCCATCCACAGATGTGTAGAAATTATAACTGTGCTAGGTCTTTTTCTTTACACAAAACCACCACCATGATCAATGCAATGATAAAGGCACGTTTTGTCAGTTATAGGTTATAATGTTCTGATGGTCATTCCACTGCTCCTTTGTTTTTGATAGGATATGTATTAGTGTATCATATAGCAAAAACTGCCAATGAAAAGAAATTGAGTTGAAGTCATGAGTCTACAATCAGCTTCTTCCTAAATATGTGATGGATCTAGACCCATAAAGAGCCAGCATAAAATTCTAGTTTCTGTTCAGTTATGGGTCACAAACCCACTCACTTCCAGGAATAGTCTCCTCAAATGCATGTGCTGTGAAATACGAAAGGAAGGGCTTGAACCTAAACCCTTCATCAAGGAGCAGAAGGCTTTGACTCGAAGTAATCCAAATTGAAGTCAGTCATCTAAACATGATGTACAGTCATGTCCTGTCATTTAGGTGACTGTTGTGTGACAATATGAGCAGTGTTGCAAAGCACAGCAGCAAGCAGTGCAGTAGTCTGAAGGACAGAAAGCTTCAGCAGCTGCGTGACTCTTGTTATATTCCAGCATATGTACAACCCCAAAGACCCTAATCTAAAGCTTGCACTATTAATCCATAAAACAGGGAAAAAGATACAGACCAAGTAAACTTATAGACTGCAGTGCTGCCCTATTAGTTTTCACATTTAGTATGTAAAATAAACTAAGTAAACTGCATCAGACAACACAGCAATTGAATTGCTAATATACTGATAAATAATGAGAAAATACAATGGAAAACCAGGAAAAAAAATGTTAAATTGGGTTAAACTGTGGCTCAGAAGTCACTAAGGCTGAACAGGAATGAAAGAAATTTAAATCAAACAGTGAGAAGTACAGTTACATTGAGTTATTTGTAACATACTTTCTTTTGTGACTTAAATAATTCCTGACACCATCCTTTGTGCAAGTTAAGTAAGTATAACATCTTCCTCTATTAAACTGGCAAACCTGTAATGCTTTACTGAAACATCCTTTTCCCTTAGTATCAAACAAGATAGAAAAGGATAAAAATAGCTATATCCCAGCTCTAGCACCCAAACCTGTAATGCTGACTAGAAACCATAGGAGCAAACTTGAAAATAACCCTTTTCTTTCCTCACATCAAGCACCAGACTTAAGAATTATTGTCCAACAAATTTTTATTGTAAAATTAATTAGTGCTGCTGTGTGAGGATTCATTTGCAATCGGTCATATTTATCAGGATTTTACAATGGGGAGGGGTTGGCTTAGGGGAGACACGTTTATTTATTTAACATTTGTTTACTGGGAAAGTCCAACTTGGAACAAAGCCAATTTTCATTGGCAGCCCAGGGAGAAATGCTCCAGACACATGTCTTGGTAATGTGGGAGGAAACCGGATCACCCAGAGGAAACTCACATGAATGCAGGGTGGACATACAGACTCCACACAGAAGGCACCCCAGCCGAGAAACGAACCGGAGAATCTCTTGCTGTGAGGCAACAATGCAGCCGCTACACCTCTGATTGGCCATAGCCTTCTGACTCTGGGACAGGTATAAACTATATGCTTGATTAACATAACTGTTGTAGGTGACCAATGGGATATTTTCAGAGTTTGAGCACTATTCCTAAATGTTCAACCTTTTCATAATTGTAATATATTGTTATCCATGTGGTTATGCCCAGATCTTACATAACAGAGAATTTAAACAACTTTAAAAGTCAGAGTATTATTGCCCACTTTTATGGGGCAGTGTTTATTAGCTATTCAATGTGATTTAAAAAGTTATTACCAAAGATGTTGTTATGATCCTGCTTGTACACTTTTAATGGAATATCATTTCAAGATCTCCATCCAACATCTAATACATCGTGTTAGTAATTTTTCAGAGGTGATTTTTAATTCTGAAAAACTCACTTGTCACTATGTAAAATGGTTTCATCAGATTTGTTTAAATGAAAATATCCTAACAAAATAAATCAACTTTGATAGCTCATTTTATATCCTAAAGTAGCAAACCCTCACAGGATCGCTCATTATATTATGAAATTAAAACTGATTGCTGGGCCTGCTTCTACAGAGCTTACATCAGGAAAACACACCACTGACAGCCTTCCATTCAGGAATGACTGAAGTTCTCCATCAGTAAAGCTACATTTGGCCTGCTTTTATAGGGCTTTTCAAAATCTGGTTTGTCCAGTTATAGCTTTGGATTGCACTTATACAGCCAACAGCTCAGTGGCTTGGCGGCATGTGCCATATGGCCCAGGATCAGATCTAGTTACATGTTGTGTGCCTCCATCAAGGCATATTGCCACAGTGCTTGGACCCAGAAATCTTTTAGTGCCAGCTGAACATGTCAACAGCATAGTCAGGAATTTGCTGTGCTTGGAGAATTCTCCAAAATCTGTTAAAGTATACCAAATAATTAGTACAAGGAATATGTGCAGAAGTGGTTTAACTACCCACTTAAAAGGGGCTGAACTGCACTGGTAGAATTGCTATGTCCATGTAACTGTCTTATGCTACCTAACCCAAGATCCCTCATCCCGTGCTGATGCCCTAGATGGCCTGCTTTTATGGGGACAGAATCCAATTTTGGATTGATGTTAAAGTCCTTGTAGCCAAATGACTGCCAGTGCCACATGGCCCATATATATACTGCGTACCTCCTCAGAGGTCTAGAGCTACATGGTTCAGAGCCAGATCACTTTTAAACTGCATTCAGAAAACTGCAAAGTGTGTAACTCTGAATCAGACTAAGTCATACCCATCAAAAACAAAGGAACAGTGGAATGATCATCAGAGCATTATAACCTATAACTGACAAAATATTTAAGAAACCATGGCAAAATCATATTAGACAGCATAATTCCTGAACTGGAACCAGAGCTTTTACAACTGCCAATATGAACTGACTCAGAGGAAAACATCAAACCAAAGAGATTTAGTCCTGCTTTACAGATAGGACATTCACTTGGAGACCAAAGTGATGTAATTACATAATTCTGAATCAGAAAGGCCATACTAAAAGAAAACCAACCAGGAACGATCATCAAAGCAGTACAGCTTATAAATGACAATGCAGATATCATTATCTAGGATTAATGAGGATGGCAGTCATTTCAGAAACCATGGTAAAACAGCATTAGACAACATCACTCTTGAACTTGAGGTCTTGCTCACCAGCCAACATGAACTGAGCAGATAAAAATAGTGAAAATAGCCAAAGTGATGTAATCTTGTTTACAGTGGGACCTTCCCATGGAGTCCAAAGTCCATTTTAGGAGTGGCACTGGACCTGTGAGGGCTGTGGAGAATTTTGAGCTTGGGAAGGGATACAGAGGAAATCCCTCTGTATCTCCACATGTGGAAATATCACATGCATCCATCATAATTCCTTTCCGGTATATGGATTTTCCTATGAAGTCTTTATTACCATGAAGGTCATCATGTGCTGTCAGTTGAGTAAAAAAGGGAGAACGAGCAGTGTGTCATGGGATATAAGCTGGACAACCACAAGGGGAGTGGAAACCAAGCCAGGCGTATATTCTGGTTGTCTGAGCAATTAGGTAGTCAGTGTGCTACTGATCATTCAAAGGCTAGAGTAGAAAAGAATAAAGCAACAAATTATTTGATTTCTTTTCTGGTCCTCCACCCCACAGTCCCTGCTTTCTTCAGCATACCCAAGCTACATAAGAACATGCATAATCTCCTGCACAGGCCAATAGTAGCTAGTGAAGGATCCATTATGGAGCCCATCTGCATTTATCTGAAATGCAGGATAAAATGTCTGACTGAAAAAAAACCATAATGGACCTCCAGAAAGACTTTCTGGCCAGAAGTTATAACAACTGCATGCTGCATGTACTTAGCAATGATTCCTCCCTACGCAAACTCATCGGGAGACTGCTGAAATGCTACAGGTGGTATTACAGTGATGCTACAGAGGAGGCTAGGAAGAAAAACACGACCCTCACTCTCAAAGGATTATAAAGAAATTAGAAAGACTATCACAAACAACTGCATCATTATCACAGACTGCAAACAACTCAGTAATATACTACAAATAGGACCAAGTTTTACTTTTAAACGTGCCAAGGGCAGTAGAGACCACATCAAGAGTAAAGGCAGTGAGGAAGGTTCATCTCCCAAAACTACATATAAATATGGTCCACCTGACTTCAAATATTGTATACTCATGAGCAATTCAGATCATTTCCCCTGCCCTGTGTCCAGTGAAAAATAATGGAACTCTACTAATGGAAACTGTAACACCAACTGCATAGTCTACAAGGCAAAATGCAATCCCTGCTATTGCTTTTACATAGACAAGACAATTAACAAACTAAAAAGATGAGTTGCCCAATACCTTTCTGAAATCAGACTGAAAATATTGAGAAACACAGTGGCCAAACATGCTTCTGAGTTAACTAGCTGCAAAGGATTCTCTATCCATATTCTCAGTTCAGACCAGGTATGACCTTTAGCAGTTAACAAAAACGTCACTCTAGAGAAAAAAGAACTAGAATCGCAGATAAGACTTGAAGCCTACGGGAAACTACAGCAGAACAAAAGCTTCTCGATCAAGAGCATCCTGGTAGTATGTACTGAACCATAAGATGTATTATTAAAAGGGACTGCATTCATTCTTTTCCACTGCATCCTTTGAATTATCATACAGACATTGGATTCTGTATTCTTATCCCAACCCAGCACTACAGAACACACCCACTCCTTAATAAGTCAGCCAACTGGAATGTGAGCTTGGTCCTGTTTCCACACCCCTGGCTGTAGTCCAGCCTTATATTCCATGACATACTGCTTCTTCTCCCCCTTTTAGTCGAACAGCAGCACAGGATGACTGCCATGGGACCGAAGACTTCATAGGAAGAACCATATACCAAAAGAAAATGATGGCAGATGCACATGACATTACCTCCTGCTCACTTGCATTCCTCCTATTATTTCCAGTTACCATCTGTTGTAACTTTTCTCTCCTAGTTAAGTCACTTTTTTCCAGTTATCTGATCCAGTTTTGAGTTGACCACCCATTATGTCCCTATCATTTTTAGTAATCTCTACTTTATATGTCATTATCTTCTCTGCTCAGTGTTATCAAACTACATCGGACACTGATTTGTTGTAACATCCTCTCCCATGGCTTTTCTCCTTTCTTCCTCAATTATATGTACTCATTATTAGTGTGTACTCATTTATCATTTTCAGTTTCATCTATCTCGCCTGTTAATATTGCTCTTCTCTTATTTTTATTTATTTTATTTTTATTTGTTTATTTGACATTTGTTGACCGAGTTAGTCCAACTGAGCCGAAGCCCTTTTTCAGTGGAGGTCCAGGGAGAAAAGCACCACAATTACAAAAATCAAGTATAAAAACAAACACAGATACATGAAAATTAAAAGTAAATTAACATAATATATTGTACATGATTAACAAACCCAGAGGGTATAGACATATTTACATCAATAAAAACAAGCTATACAATCTTTTCAGATAGGGAATTAGGAGAGAGGGAAGTGATGAGTATGGGTGATCCTTCAAGGGGATAGTTACAGTGACAGATCCATGTCTTGTTTAAATAATTTTTAATAGAAGCTTTGAATTTAAGCGGATGACTGACACTTCTAATATCCAAAGGAAGTTTATTCCAGGATTGGGCTGGGGAGTAGCTGTACAGGTTTTGCCCTCTTTTTGTTTAAGGCTTCTAGATTTGAAGACGGTTTTGTTCAGAGATTTGTAGGGACCTAGGAGGGGAGTAGAGGGAGACAACTGAGGCAATGTTGGGACAGAAGGAGGGCACATACAAAACAGAATGAATCATTTGAAGTTGAGAGATAAGCAGATGGTAAGGACATTCTAGTTAGTTTAACCTTTTAAGAGCAAGGTAGTGGTACAAGTGATAGGAATGGTCTGCTGCAAATCTTGCAACTTTATTTTAGGTGGATTCAAGTCTTGTTAAGAAAGTGGTTTGAAGGTTAGTAATGATTTGTGAGCCATGTAATAGTGTGGGGAGGAGGTAGGCATGGGATGGGGATATTTTAGCTTTATTGGATAAAAAAATGTTTGTTCTTGTAAAGGAGTCCAATTTTTTGGTGGGTTTTCTTAATTTTGTTGAGAACGTACAGATCGAATTTAAAGTGGTCATCAATGATGACCCCCTAGTAGTTTGGTGCGTGATTTGATGATGACAGGGGTGTTATTGAGGGATGAGACAGAGAAGGAGGATTTAAAATGGTTTACTGTTTTGGGGATGAAAAGTAGGAGCTTAGTCTTTTTTGGATTTAGAATTAACTGGTATTTAGTGAGCCAATTTCCGATGGATAAGAAGGATTTCTGTCACTGTATTTAGATCAGAGAGGGAATCGGTTATGGTGGTAACTGTGGAGTCATCTGCATATTGCACCAGTGATGACTGTGGGCATGATGTATACAGTAGATGTTAAACAGTAATGGGCCAAGGAATGTTCCTTGAGGTACACCTATCTTGACAGGCAGAGTAGGAGAAGTTGCAGAGAGCCATTTAACAGAATGAAATCAGTCATTAAGGTAACTAGCAAACCAGGAGATAGTGGAAGAGGAGAGGTTTAGTTCTGAGAGTTTGTGCAGGAGGAGGAGGTGGGAGACGATGTTGAATGCCTTTGGCATATCAAGAGATAGGCATGAAATAAGTTTATTATGGTCTCTAGCTCGGGATATGGTGTTTATGAAGAAAATGAGAGTGGTGGAGATGCTTTAGGTAGTTTGTTTAGGTCAAAAGCCATGTTGAGTGGAGGTGAGTAGATTCTCTTATAGAGGAATTGAAGATTTGTTTGTGTACACATTTCCCAAGAATTTTAGACAGGGGGGGATAGAATTGCAATAGGCCAAAAGTTAGCAAGTTCTAAGGAGTTACCTCCCTTGTGGGTGGGTAAGGTATGGAAATGTTTCCAGATAGCAGATACTTTAGATTCGGTAATAGACTGGTTAATGAGAATGGAGATGGGAAGGGCAAAAGAGTTAGCAGCTTTTTGGAGAAAGAGTGGTGGTAGATTATCGACAGAGGGGGAGCATGGTTTAAGCTTTACAAGTAAGGATTTAATGTAGTTGGTGGATACTGTTTTCAGAGAGAAGGCCAGACAGGAGTTGGAGGATGTGGAAAGGGTGGGGGTATTAGAATTTGGGTTGGAGTTGGTCTGAAGTGTTAATTTGCTGATGGTGTCTATGAAATAAGATTAAAAATTAGTGTCTGTTTCTAATGGTGTGTTATTACGACATGGTTGTGGGGATGAGGGGTTTCCAGGATGAAGAATTTGGTTGATTGTGTGCCAAAATGTCTTTGGGCTAGTAATGTTTGAGGTTGGAAGGTTATTATAGAAGTTCTTATTGTCATTACAGATGGGTTTCTTAGCAAGGTTGAAAAGTTCTTTATAGTGTTGGAGGTGGAAGAGTAGTTTAGTTTTGGACCAGATCCTCCAAGCTTTGTCTTTTTTTTTGGCATTAAGGAGCAGGTGGAGAGTCTAAGCCAGGGGGATACAATACATTTTACTTTAACAGTTCATAAAGGAGCATTGGAGTGGTGAATGTAAGGAATACGGAACTGAATTTTTCAGCAGCATCATCCAGGGGTAGGTGTTTAAGGAAGGACCAGTTAATAGGTGAGAGATGGTTGTTAAGTATATCAGAGTCAAAGTTGTACAGTTTGAGGCAAGCTATGTACTTGTGTGGTCTTATATAGTGTGGAGAGAATTTGAGGAGTATGACTGGGTAGTGGTCACTGACAGCATCAGGCAGTGTTTCTGGGAAATGATATCTATGGGTATGCGAGATTAAAATCCAGTCAAGAAGAGAGCTAGAACTAGATTTGTTGGTGTGGGTAGGAGAATAGATTAATTGGAATAAGTCATGTAAATTAACACAGGGGCTAGGAGAATCTGAGTAGAGGGCTAGCCAATCAATGTTGATGTCACCTAAGATGATTCAGTATGTATTGAGTGAGCCAGGAGAGGCTATTTTCTATTTCATGGATATTGTTACCGGGGGAGGGGGGGGTTATATAAACAGCAGCTATGGTGAATATATTGTGAGCATTCATTTTGCAGTTAGCGATTAGCAGCTCAGCTGGCAAGGCAGGGGGAGGATAGGTAGGGGGTAACAGTGAGGTGGTTAGGGAACAAAATAGCAACTCCTTCACCTTTTTTCTGCATTCTATCAGGTTGTAAGGTGTTGTAGCCGGGCGTTAGGAAGTCTGACAGGAATGTGTGGTTTTAGCCAAGCTTCACAGAGAGTTATGATATCTGGAGAGTGATGGGAAATCCAGCCATGGAATTCACTAACTTTGTTTACTATACTTCTGATGTTCATGGAATACAGAGAGAAGTGTTTAGTGGAAAATGTAGGATGGGCAGAGGGATGGTAGCTGAGCACTGACTCAAAGGAAAGGGGGGTTAACAGGTGCAGGGTTGGGATGGATATCACCAGACAGGAGCCGAGTAATTAAAGTAGGAAATGATTTAATGATGATTTAAATAATGATTTAAGAGGGAGAAAGAAATTAGAAGTTATGTACCTACCATAACGTCCCATGTTAATTGTCTTTTCTCACCTTCTTTCTTGCTGGATGGGTTTGGAGCCAATCCTCGGCCCCGACTCGGCACTTGCTAAGCTCAAGAGCCACTTCCACCAGCTCGAGGCAGCCGCATATCCCATGATGCAAGGCGGAGATTACCCAGATCTCGTTTGGTAGCTAGAGGAAAAAATACCTATTATCTTCCCCCAAGGGAAGAAGAACAACTAACCTGAGAAAAAACTGTAAGGGGAAGCCAGGTAACTAAGTGCAGAGCTAACTGGTGTCCAAGGGAGAAATCTCCCAGAGAAGAGGATAGTTCAAGGTCTGTCCAGGCTAGGGGGACAGGAGGGAGGGACGCAAGAAAGAAGGCGAGAGAAGACAACTAACATGGAACGTTATGGTAGGTACATAACTTCTAAATGTTAAGTTGTCAATTTCGCCTTCATTCTTGCTGGATGGGACCGCATCCCTAGCACCTCTATCCTGGGTGGCTCAATGGAACAGACTCTTGAGAACTGTGGAACCAAAACTCGCCCTGTCCCTGGAGTCCAAATCCAATTTGTAATGTGAGACGAAGGTATGAGAAGTGGCCCAAGTGGCTGCTGCACAATTAGTGTCTAAGGGTAGTCTAGCCTGAAAGGCTGTAGATGTGGCTAGGCCTCTGGTAGAATGTGATTTTGGTATTGAGGTCAGCTGTTTGCCCCTAAGCTGATAAATATAAGAAATAGTGGAAGACAGCCATCTGGATAAGGTCACCTTAGAAACAGGGAGACCTTTCTTATTTTCAGCATAAGAAAGAAAAAGCTGATCAGACTTTCTAGATTGCTTTGTTCTGTCCAAGTAATATCTGAGTTGGCGATGAACATCTAGGCAATGCAATTTTTGTTCCACCCTGTCAGAATAATTGGGAAAAAATACTGGAAGATCAATAGATTGGTTTAAATTTGTCTTAGAAGCAACCTTGGGCAAAAAGGACGGATTAGTTCTCAAAGATACTCTATCCTTGTGGAAGACCAAGTAAGGGGGACGAACACAGAGAGCATGAAGTTCAGACACCCTTCTAGCCGAAGTAATAGCGACTAGAAAGAGTGCCTTCCAAGAGAGAAATTTTAACGAGCATGTAGCAGCCGGTTCAAAAGGGGGAAGTATTAAGGATGCCAGCACTAAATTTAGATCCCACTGCGGTGGAGGATCCCTAACAGGGGGTTTAAGTAGGAAGATCCCTCTGAGAAAGGCTTTGCAAAGTTTGTGAGACATAATGTTCTGGTCTGCAAATCCGACATGAAAATTCGAGATTGCTGCCAGCTGGACTTTAACTGTGGAAGAAGAAGAACCAGAGTGAAAAATTTCAGCTAGGAAGTCCAAAACTGACTGAATAGGGACAGTAAAGGGATCTATGTTCTTAGACCTTGCCCAAAAGGAAAAACGTTGCCATTTGCTAGAGTAAATCCTTCTGGTAGAGGACTTTAGAGAAGCTACTATGATATCACTAATGGGATTAGAGATCATAGGAAGCCTGGCTAAGGAAGGAAGTGGAGCAACCAAGCAGTGAGGTTGAGGGAACGAATGGACCGGTGCAGTTGACCCGACTGGTGGGTCAGAAGATCTGGAACTGGGTCCAGATGCCAAGGCTGCACTAAGAGATGTCGATGAAGGAACGGGAACCAAATTTGTTGAAGCCAGTAAGGAGCAATGAGAATCAGCTTGGCTCTCAAGTCGGTAGCTTTCTGAAGCACTTGAGGAATCAACAGAAAAGGGGGAAAAGCATAAAGAAGTCCCCGGGGCCAATCCTGGGTTAGAGCGTCTCTGGGGGGATGGCCTGGAAGTGGAAAGAGAGAGAAGAAGTCTGGCATTTGCTGTTTTGGGGTGTAGCAAAAAGGTCGCGGCAAGGAGGGCCCCACTTCTGAAAAATCTCTTCCGCTATAGATTGTTTGAGAGACCAATCGTGAGGCATGAGTATAGCTCTGCTCAACCTGTCCGCTATGATGTTGATTTTCCCGGGGATATGCTTTGCTATCAGAAACCGCTGAGAGGAGATCGCCCATTGCCAAAGTCTGAGAGCTTCTTGACACAGAGGATAGGACTTGGTCCTGCCCTGTTTGTTGATATACCATACTACGGACATGTTGTTCGTGTGAACTGCGATAGTTCCTAAAGGAAGAAAGTCGTTGAGGGCTTGCAACATTAAAAGCACTGCTCTCATCTCTAGGACATTTATATGCAGGTGGTATTCAAACGGTTGCCACGTGCCATGGACCATCCTGCCCTGATAATGCCCCCCCACCCGATCAGGGAGGCATCCGAAGTGACCGTGGCTACCGGGGCCGGGGGGACAAATGGTCTGCCCTGATGGACTGGGGGGAAGAAATCCACCAGGATAGGTGGCTCTTGCGGATCTGTGTGACAAGGATCTTGTGACGCATGGGCAACTGCTGGAAGGAACATTGGGTAAACAACATCCACTGTAGGAGACGCATGTAAAAGCGGGCCAGAGGAAGAAGTGTGATGGCAGCTGCCATTAGGCCTAACACTTTCAAGACCAACCTGGCTTGTACTTTTTTGCTGAAAAGGATGATCCGAACATGATTTTGGATATCCAGGATTCTTTGATTTGTTAGATTTGCTGACATCCGAGTAGTGTCTAGATCTGCACCTATAAAGGTAATAGATTGGCAAGGTGATAAGGAAGACTTTTCGAAGTTGACAGAAATCCCTAACTGGCTGCAGAGACGTAGAGTGTAATCCCTGGCCTGGAGAAGTTGATGCCTGGTGGTGGCTGTGAGGAGCCAGTCGTCTAGGTACGGAAACACCTGGAATCCCTGACGTCTCAGGTGAGCCGTGACCACTGCCATGCATTTGGTGAACACTCTGGGGGCTGTGGTGAGACCAAAGGGCAGGGCTCTGAATTGAAAATGACTGGTCCCCAGCCGAAAGCGGAGAAACCTTCTCGGGCATCTGTGGATTTTTATGTGATAGTACGCATCCTGAAGGTCTATAGAGCACATCCAGTTGTCTTTGTCCAGAAAGGGCAAAATCGATTGAAGTGTGACCATCCGAAAACTCGTCTTTTTGACAGACTTGTTTAGTCTGCTGAGGTCTAATATTGGTCTGCAGTCTCCCATCTTTTTGGGGACCAAAAAGAACCTTGAGTAGATTCCGGATTCTAAATGGCCTGCTGGAACTGGCTGGATGGCCCTTTTCTCTAGAAGTTTTGAAACCTCTAGCTTTGCAATTTCCCTTAGACTGGGTGGAACGTCTGGAAGGGATCCTTTTTGAGGGAAGGGGCTTTTCTCGGAAGGTATTTTGTAACCCTCGGATATGATCGACTGTACCCATTTGTCTTGAGAAAGGGAAAGCCAGGCTTCTGGGTACAGTGACAATCTCCCCCCGACTGCCTCCATGGGTGGGCAGTCGGGCAACACCTCAGGGATGCTGGATGGGCTTGTCAGAGCTCTCCGCTGCCCTGGTTCTGCGGACCCCCTCTGCCCCTAGGGTGGCATCTGTTGTTATTACCCCCTCTGCCTCTGGGGATAAACTGACCACGTGCGTCAGGCGTGACTCCTTGAGATTTTCGGAACCACATTTTCCCTCCCTTCTGACCTTTGGGGTAAGGCCTAGAAGGGGTGGAGAAACGGACTCCTATGGCAGAAAGAGTCTTGCCGTCTTGCTTGCACCTGGTCAAAGTGTCCTTCACCTGAGGTCCAAACAAAGTTGTCCCATCGAAGGGAGAGTTTGTGAAGGATGCCTTAAGGGGGTCTGCAAAATTGCAAAGTCGCATCCAGGACTGACGTCTGAGAGCCACTCCTGTGCCTGCAGCTCTACTCGCTCCATTGGCTGCATAAGAAATGAGCCGCATGGAGGAGTTAGTTATGGAATTTAGGATTCCCAGCTCAGAGGCAATCTTCTCTTGAGCCCCAGCAGCTGACGGATCCTGTACCACCTCACCCAATTCCTTGAGGATATCTCTTTGAAGTCGGGTGAAGTGACATAGATAATTCAGCGAACGCATAGCAAAGGTCGCTGAGGAAAACATCTGCTTACCATACCTGTCCATGGTCCTAGACTCCTTGTTAGGAGGATGGACCGGTACGGAAGGATCTGCAAGTTCCTTTTTGGTGGCGGCCGCCACCACCATGGCATCAACCGGGACACCTTTGGTGAGAAACTGTTTTTCAGTGGGGGCCGTGATAAATTTAGAAGGCCTCCTGGGGACTGGTTCCACAGAATCAGGAGATGCCCACGCCTTTCGAGCTATCACGTCCATGAGGGGATCGAAAGGCGGAGAAACCCAGGAGGTGGAGGGTCGAGATCCAAAAGCCTCCAGGTATACAGACTCATCCTCGGCGGGGTTAATGGAGGGCCAGTTCCCCCTCTGTTTCAGGAGTTCAGGAATGTCTGAAAAGGAGACATCCTCAGAGAGGGATCTTGGGGACCCCTCCGACTCATCTAAGTCGGTATCTGATGTCGTAGACTCAGGGGAGTCTAAATGCTTCCTCTTGCAAGTCCTCTTACGCGGGGGTTCCCCTGAAGGATCAGGAGAAACCTCGGAAGAGGAAGGTATTCCCAATGGGGAAACCTGGGGCGATGGATCTCTGGGTCCGGGAGCAAGAGAGTGGGAAGAGATATCTACAGGCACTGAAGAGGGAGGAGCTAAAGGGACCGACTGTTGACTCAGCTCGGGGCTAGCACACTCCTCATCACCTCGAGGCTCCCTCCTGGGAGGACCGAGAGCTCCGCTCGAGGAAACAGGAATCCCGACCCACCGACAGGGAAGGCTCCGAAGCAGATGTCGGTGCCGAGCTTACCAAAGCCGAAGCTCCGAGGGGGAGAACGGGGTCGGACAAGGGTCCAATGCCACTCGCCCCCTCGGAACCGACAAGGGAAGCCTGATGACCGGATCCCTCCAAGGACGGTCTCAAGGAGGAGATAGGAGTCGAAGACGACGAAGCCGAAAGGAGTGGTATCAGCTCCGAAGCACCAACAGTCACAGTTCCAATAAGCTCCGGCTCCGAGCTCTGAAGGAGAGTCGAAGGAGGAATTTCTGGTGGGTGTGGAATAGCGGTCGTCTGCTGAGACGGGCTATGAAGTATCTGGGCCAGTGCCTGTGATTTCAGCAGTCTACTCACCACTCTCTCCAAGTCATGGTCTGAGAGTCTGGAAGACCTTGAAGATCGGCTCCAATGGCTCCGCTCCGAAAGTAAGGGAGAGGCTGGAGCCAAATGAATAGACTCCAGCGACGGAGATCTGAATCTCTTTCTCGACAAGCTGGGTCAGAGATGTGTCGGCTCCAGCCGGAGCTGACACAGGCATGGAAGCAAGAGTATCTGCGCCGATCGGCGCCGATACCGAACCTTCAGAGAAGGAAGGATCGGCTCCAGCCAGAGCCGATGTCGACTCCGAGGGAGTCGGAGCCAAGGCTGAAGGCTTGGACACTGAAGCCTGGGCCTTGGGAGGCTTTGAGGGCTTCCCCGAGCCGGACTTAGCCGGGGAGCTCTCAGGCTTCAATAAGCCACTGAGAATAAGTTTATTTCTACGTTCCTGCAGGACTCTCTGGCTGAAGGAGTGGCAAATAGCACAGGAGTCCTGCAAGTGTAGAGGTCCCAGGCAATAAATACAAGAAGTGTGACCGTCTGTCAGAGACATCTTCTGACAGCACGAGTCACACTTCTTGAAGCCTGAGACCATAGCCTCTTTAGACATGACTGAGTACCTAATCACACACACACACTACACAGTCAGTCCAAAAATTAAACTAGATTAACAAAAAACAAGTACAGGGAAAAAACACACAGACACACCCAAACAAACCCTGACAGGAAAAATATAGGAGGGGTAAAGACCTAAGGCCCGACTAGCAAAAATATAAATAAAGGGAATGGGACACTAACGGGAATAGGGCTAAGTGAATCGGGAAGTTAACAAGGTAATATATATATAAATATAAAGTACTGGGGTGGACTAAAGTCTCAGAAAAAAAGGTAGAAAAATTCACTTACCAGGAGCTGGTAAAAAGTTACCTCATGAGCGAAGCGGCAAACGAGATCTGGGTAATCTCCGCCTTGCATCATGGGATATGGGGCTGCCTTGAGCTGGTGGAAGTAACTCTTGAGCTTAGCAAGTGCCGAGTCGGAGCCGAGGATCGGCTCCGAACCCATCCAGCAAAAATGGAATTTTGATTTTAGGAAGATGAGGAGAAGCAGAAGGGTTAGGTGAAGCTGTCATAAATGAGTGTGGGAATTGTCGTATAACTATAGGATAGATGGAGGTTGGTGACTTGATGGTAAGGTTTTAGTACCATATTGTAAGAGGTGAGGTTGTGTAAGAGGACTACAGTAGTGGTGGAGAGGAGGGATAGAAAGAAGTTGTAGGCTAGCTTGGTAGAAAATAGGATGTGTAGTATGTGAGTAGGACAAGTTAATGGTTAGAGGTATAGTCATAAAATATACAGAAAGATAGTGATGAGGAGTTGATATTTAGTGTAATGAGATTAAAGACAAAGGAATTTTCCTTACTGAAATACTTTGTTCATTTTTCAGTCTACTCCAATACATTACGATGTTGTACTTCTATGACATTTTCTTCAACATCACCATTTTCTTCCCTTTGTAAGGTGAAACTTTTCTGTTTGCACCCCAGTTTCTCTACAATCCTTCTGTATCTTATCACTTTATACCAATTTAATAAATACTGGTATTTCTGACAATTGTTTTCCCTACTCCAGTCACACTACACTGTCAGTTGTAAGCATTTCACAGAATTTTACATTTACATAGACATCTTCCCACAATTAGATCAGCCAAACAATTTTTTGTACCAATACACTGATTCAGTTCTCTACCCAACTAAATAAAGAACTTTAAATCAGAAGAAGTACTTTTTCTACTTTTCAAAACAAGAAAACTAAACACTCGCATTCCATTAATAAAAGTCATGAGACCAAGGGAGGCTTTTTGGACAACTCACTGTAGAAGACATCTAAAGTGGCAACGCATAAATATTACCATGTCTTAAGTGAACTCCGTCAGTGGGAGTTCTGCAACTTTGAAAAAAATAAAAGTGCAACTCGCATAGAACAAATGAGAATGTCAAAACTCGCCATACAACCAGTGAAGTGCTTTTGTAGGTGGGATCTTTCACGCCTACCAGTGCTAGGAAGGGCTGTGCCATTGTATCTCACCTACCTATGTAACTAACTCCACACTTACTATACCTTGGAGTAATGGCAGTAATCCACATTACATCATCCTTGGATTTAGTACATATTATCCAGATTCCCATATTTAATCTTACCATTCCAATGATCACAAAAGCAATCCATAGAATTTCATCAAGAAGCAATTAATTTCATAACTAAGGTTACCAATAAACAGAAACTGCCCTGAAGTCATAACGGTTATTCCTTCCTTAGTGTTGAACCATTCAGGACCAGCATATAACAGTTGTGGTCTTCTCTTCATTTAAGGGTACCATGCTTACATGCATTTGCCATTAAGCACAACAGGCAGGGTTTGAACTCACATCTTTCCCCAAGATATAATTTTGCAAACTTTATGCAGTAAAATAATTCAGTGTAGAAACCTTGCCAAATGAATGGACTTATAAATATGTCTAAAATATTTACCTTCTAATTGAATCTCAGAGTCTGATAAATAAGACATATTCAGCTTTTGTTATAAATGCTTTACCTGTCATCACCATTTGTAATACTTCTCAGCAATGACAGTGAAACAAGTATGATGATCAGTATAAATAATCTATCAACAGTTTTGCGATTTTCACATGTAGTTACTATTTCAATTTATTATTTAAGCATGTATGTATGTATTTATTTATTTACACTGAGTTGACCAGGTTAATCCCACTAGGCCAATGGTCTCTTTTCAGGGGGGAGGGGAGAGAGACATCCAAGGTGGTATTTACACTACAAGGGAAAATTTGTGCAGAGCATTGGGGAACTTCCCCTACTTATCACTCTTGAAGGTGGGACCCATATGGAAGCAGCACTTCCTCTTTCCATTCTTGGCACAGAGGAGGAGGCCTAGGGAAACAGGGAGGTATATGGAAAGAGAAGGATAAGATGGAGAGTTGACAGAAATGGAGGTGAAAGCAAATATCGAGACTGGAGAATGTATGCAGGATTCTGCGGAGATGTTAAGAAATCTGTTTGATGGAGATGCGTCAGCAAATGATGGATGTATAATTACAACCTTCCAGTTGGGATAGTGGCCGGATGATTTACTTAAAGAAACAATGATGTTTTCAGAATGAACCAGAAAATGAAGGAGATGTTTCCTGGGGTGACATTATGGAGAAAATACAAGAGGATGATGCAGAGACAATCCAGAAGAATGGTGGTGAGATAGAAAAGTAAACGTATGCAGAGAAAGTAAAAGAAGGCAAGAGGGGAGTAGCAGAAAAGAGGGCAGAAAAAAAATGAAAAAAGGAAGTATGTGGTAAGGCTTCAAAGTAAAGAAGGCAAAGAAATGGACAGGTATGAAGTATGGGACAATTTAATAGCTCCTTTGGGTGTAAAGGCACATGAAGTAAGAGCATTTATTTGTATTAACAAAGAGACATTTTGTGACATTATATTTGAAAATGTTTTTTCAATGGAAAACTTTTTTTGGAGAATATGAATAAAATGAAAGACTGTAACCCATGGAATCTGTATATAATAAAAGCACTGAACAGGGGTAAAAAGAAAATTTATGTACAATTTCGAGCAGAGGCAGAAAGAGAAACTTTGAAAGGACAGTTGAAAACTTTATGTAAAGAAGTACTGGACATTACAAAAGTGTATTAAAAATGGGTTTATGGACTGGTGGCTGGGATTGTAATATTGCGTTATAAATAGAAAGAGAAAATGTTCATATACCAAAAATGATAAATGGGGAGGGGAATAGGGGTGTCCTAAAATACTTGGAGCAATCCAAACATGTTTTTGTGTGTCAATAAGAACATTTGATGAGTAACTGTGACAAAAGAAAATGTTATATTTGTGCAGAAATGTGACATGATGCAAAAGATGTGAATTGAAATGCTATAAATGTAACAAAATTGGACATCTATGAATGGATTGCAAAAAAATTAAAATAAGAGTGAGGAAAAAGAAAGAGAAGAAAATAAACAAACAGAAGAAATTTTAGTAGCAGTAGAAATAGAAGAAAAATTAAATGAAAAAAAAACAAAGAGGATATAGAAGAAGTTTCCGAAATAAGTGATGAAAACTACAAAAATTGGGAGTTAGTAAAAGAAAAAAAATCTATTGGTAAAATGATAAAAGACAGAAAAAGAACACGTAAAGGGAAAAGTACAAAGGAAAAAAGAATATATAAAACTAATGATTGCTGGTTGGTATAATGGTTAAGGTGTCTGACTCCCAGACACAAGGGACAGTTTTTGATTCTCATCTTTTGAGGGGAAATCCATTAAGCTTAGAATGGCCTATTAAGAAAGCTAGCCTAGTAATTAGCTATGAACTTGTGAAACTATAAATCTAAAAAAAAGGGAAAATATATATTTTTTAGAGTGTTCCTGTAAATGTGAATAATATTAAGAATATAGTAAAAAGAATGTAGATTTTTGAAATGGTGTAATACATGTCATGTAAATGATAATAGAAGACACTAAATGTTTAATAAAGGAAGAAAGATTACAAGATAATCTGGAATTTGGGAAATGGGAGATGATGTTCTGGAATAGCCATATTCTGTACAAAAACAGTAAAGATATTAGATGTAACGTTAATAAAAATGGGAAAATTAACCACTGTAGATTTAAAATAGAAAGAAAAAGTACACAGAATTATAACATTATATGCATATACTAATTGTAATAAAAGGGTAAGCTTATTTCATCATATTTCAGACTATGTAGTGATAAATATGAATATTATAACAACAGGAGATATAATTTGATTTAAGAGGCAAACATAAAAATAAAAGAAATTATATAAGAAAAATGTTAGAAATTAAAAAATGCAGTAAGTTAAAACTGTGGGACTAAAAATCATGGACTTCCAAAAGGGGGATGTATATAACTGAACTAGACTATTTTATAGTATCACAAGGATTAGTTATAGGAGAAGGGGAGGTAGTTGAAACAAGAGTTTCTCATTATCTTGCAGTATCACTGGAGTTAAAGGGGAAAAAAACAAGGGATATATAAAAATAGCAAAGGGATAAAAGGATAATAAGCATGGACTGAAGAAGGAAAGAATTTAGCAATACAGTTATCATATGATCACAGGAGGTTACTAAGCTACCGGTCCCAGGGCCCTTACAAGCCTAGCCAAGTTCAACCCATGTTCCTAAGTGTGTCTGGTTCAAGCAGACCTAAAATCATCACCTATTGCCCTTGTCCAAGAGGGACACAAGTGGAACCCCTGGGGTGAATTTCTGGTTACCCATCCAATAGTCCAAACTGCACTTAAGTAGGGCCAGGTAGGGGCTTTGTTTAACATGAATAGGAAACTTGTTCCAAATGTGGAGCAAACTCTGTGAGACAAATCCCTCTCTCCAGCAAGTTCTGTTGATGTCGAGTGAGTGACCAGTGTGCCATTTGACTTGCAAATGTGCAGCATTTCAATCAATGCTGGGTCAGAGATAGGTCTGAGCAGTCTGTATGACCCAGAGTAAAGTGACAATGATTTCAGTCTGTCTGCATAAGACAGATCTTGAAGATCCTGAATTTTCTTTGTAAGGAACCTTTGTGGTCTCTCCAGTTGTTGCAGTTGTTTGGAAAGGAACATATCAAAGGGAGCATTGTACTCTATTATTGGCCTGATGAGGGAAGAGTACAGTGAGGTTATAACCTCTTTATTTTTGAGAGGCAATGCCCTCACTTATGAGATGCGCAATATAAAAAGCCCTTCTTACCACTGTGGAGACATGGGGATCGAAGTTAAGGTTGCTGTCAACCTGTGTCCCCAGATCTCTCACCACTGACTGTGTGCTTAGGGTATTGCTATTGATATGGTACTTTGCAGGAACATCACCCTTGCTGAAGGGGATGATAATGCATTTTTTTGCATTATGTTTAAGACCATGAGTTTGGCACCAGTCATTAGTATATGTAAAACCTTCTTGCAGGATGTTGATATCACTAGGGGTGTCAATGATCGCTCCAAGTTTGCAGTCATCACCAAACTTTGACAGCCGCAGTCCTTTAGTTTTAGCCGGTACTTCAGAGAAGTAGATTCCAAACAGTAGGGGTCCCAGAACCGATCCCTGTGGAGCACCACTGGTTACGGGTCTGCTGGAGGAGGTGGAGTCCCCACCCAGTTGGGTTATATATTACTATGAGAACATTTTATAAAAATTCATCTTAATGGTGGACGATATTTAAGGAAAAATACAAAAACATGTTTTTTACAGTGGCAATATCATGTGAGAAAAGTAGATGAAAAAATGTAAATGAACATGATGCATTGGGAGATTTAGAACATAATGACAGAAAGTACTTTAACAAAAAAAAATAATTATATGAAAGAAATCAAGAAAATATAAAAATTGTTATATAAGCAAACATATTTTTCCAAGGAAAAGGAGAAGTATCAACTCACTTAAGCGGATTAGTAAAAAAAGACAGTAGTGTTTTGAGAAAATAAAATGTAAAATGAGAAATAGAACTCAGGAAAATATTATGAATAGTGTAGGACAATATGTACAAGAAATGTTTAAAGAAAAAAGAAGGTATTAAAAAAAAAAAACATTGAGGGCCAGACTCAATAAAGTCTACACTAAGTGTTCACTAACTGTACATGATATGTATTCAAGAACATTCCTACCATAACTTTTGTCCTGTCTAGACACTCAGAAAGATTACACTATAGTCTACACTTTGTGGCAACCTATATGAATCCCTGCCAATATTCAAAGCTGCAAGAAAATCAGTAAGAAAACTAAAATTAGGAGGAAGAAGGTGTGAGTTATGCCCCTGTTGTCTGTTCACTCAGAATGGTGCACACTTAGTGTAAGCATTACTAAATCCCAGGAGGAAAGTAAAAAGTTAACAGAAAAAGAGAATAAAGAGTTGGAAATTCAGATTTTTTTTAATGAGCTCGGAAAAGTATTAGGACAATAAAATATAGATTCAGCTGCTGCACCAGATGGAATAGGGTAGGAAATGTATAAAAATTTAAGGGATTGGCAATTTTTTTTAAAGATTTTTGAATGATTGGTTAAATATGTTAATAGGTAGGTACTAGGCTATCAGCTCGAGGGCCAAGGCAAGCCTAGCCAACAGTGTATTGGCCTTCGCCACCCATGTATTGTTAATTTCCTGCCCCTCTATCGAGCAGTGTCCCAGACATAATCCCGGGGGTGAACTTCCTATCACCCATCCACTTATCAAGGTTTCTCTTGAATAGTGCTAATGACGAGCTCTGCTTGACGTGGATGGGAATTTTGTACCAGAGCATGGGAAGTCTCTCAGACATGAATCTATCTCTCCAGCATGGCCTACTTATTATTGTGGTGAGGGTTAGGGTTCTTAGAGGATGTAGCTTGGGGAGATTGGGATTTCTTCAATTGGAGCATGTCCAAAAATTCCGGGTTTGACATAGCTTTGTATGTCAAACAGAGGTCTCCTCAGAGTAAACAGTATGCGACTGAGTAGAGTTTGAGTTTCTTGAGCTGGTTGGTATAGGGCAATTGTTTGAGGCCAGTGATCCTCTTGGTGAGGTACTTTTGGGGCCTCTCAAGCTGTTGTAGGTGTCTTGTGAGGTACATCCCAAACGAGGCATTGTATTCAATGAGGAGGTCTGATAAGTGATGAGTAGAGGGGAACGATAACTTCCTTATTTCTAGAAGCAAACCCTTTTGTGATTTAGTGGGCCACGTAGAAAGATCTTCTGACCACTGTGGCAATGTGGTTATCAAAGGAGAGGTTACTATCCACTTGGGTCCCAAGGTCTCTCATCACACTTTCTGTGTTAAGTGTACTTCCCCCTATTTGGTAATTCATGGATACCGCGTTTTTGCCAAAGGGGATAACAATGCACTTTTTGGCATTTAGTTTGAGACCATGATTTTGACACCAGGTGTCAGTCTCGGTGAGGCCCTTTTGCAGGATGTCTATGTCGGCAGGGGAATTGATAATGGCACCCAGTTTGCAGTCATCTGTGAACTTCGTTAGCCATAGACCCTTGGTGTCTGCTTGCACTTCAGAGAAGTATATACCGAACAGGAGGGGTCCCAAGACTGAACCCTGTGGTACTCCACTTGTCACTGGTTTGGAGTCAGATCTGGAATCAGCAACTCTTACCATGTGGGTTCTGTCTGTGAGCCAGGTGGCCACCCATCTCGTGACATAAGGGTTTATGTTAAGGTTGGTGAGTTTATCAATGATTCCTGAATGAAGAATAGTGTCAAAGGCTTTAGCGAGGTCCAGGTAGGCTGTGTAGACCACCTTGCCCTCGTCTATGGCCTTAGTAACTATTTCAAAGAAGTCTACCAGGTTTAGGAGACATGACCTACCTTTTACAAATCCGAATTGGGTAGCATCCAGAGTTTGGAGGTTACCTATATCTTTGTTTATGAGTTCCATGATGACACATTCCATGGCCTTGCAGACCAGGCTTGTCAGGCTAACAGGTCTATAGTTCCCAGGGTTTGTGGTGGTTCCTCCTTTGTGAAGTAGAATAACCGTTGATGTGCACCACTCTGTGGGCACATAGCATGTGATGAGGCTGTGGTTGAACATGGATTTTAGGTGGGGGGCTTGTTCATTTTGGAGTTTGTGTAAGACGCAGCCTGGGATGTTGTGTTTTTGGCTTTAGAGAGTGACATTTTTACCTGTGTGTTTGTGATTGCTGGGGTTCTACAACCATCTGGTATAGTTATAGGCCCTTTGGGGGGTGAGGGGAGAGTAAAGTTTGCACTGAACCTGTCTGCCAATATGTTGGCAATATCAGTTGGCTCTGTATATTTTGTGCAGTTCTGTTGTAGCTCGGTGCAGATCTGGGTGTTGCCATGGAGATTGTTGACATAGTTAAAGAATGCCTTGTGGTTGTCTTTGGAATCCATGGCAATTTTGCTTTCAAAATTAGCTTTGGACATTTTTATGAGAGATCTTAGTTTCTTACTGAGACTTGTCAGTGAGTTCCTCCATAACAGGGTTTTTACTTTCTTTTGCAATAGTTTCTTCCGTCTGTTGTAAAGTTTGTTAATGGCAGGGGACCACCAGACCGGATAGCATCTTGGTTTTACTGAGGATAGCATGATCCATGCACTCATGCAGGTGCTTGTAGAGTGCATCTGTGTAGGATTCAGCAGTTGTGACTGTATTGACTGTGTTATCCATCTGCAGGAGAGTCACGAAGTTAGTCACCTCATTTTTGAAAAGCGTGAAGTTCGCTTTGGAAAAGTTTTTTACAATGGTTTCCTTGTGTGGGGGTGGGGTCGGGATGTGGATATCTAGGGTGATTAGTTTATGGTCTGATCTGACTAGTGAGGAGTTGATCTCGGGTGTTGAGCACCGGTCACCCATGTTGGTAATGACCAGGTCCAGAATATTGTTGCCCCTGGTGGGGGCATTGACAAGTTGATCCAGGGTGTTAGAGTTTATGAACTCCAGGAACCATTGAGCAAGGAGGTTAGTACAAGAGTAGTTTTCCCAGTTTATGTTGGGGTAGTTGAAATCGCCCATTATTATGGTATTTGGTTGAAACCTAATTTTTTCCAATGTCCACAGGAATGAGGAGTGAGCGTCCTGGGTAATGGTGGGGGATCTATAACAAGCTACAATTTGGAATGCATTTTTGCTCTGGGTTAGTTGCACTTGAATGATTTCAGAGGCATCGTATTTTGCAACTAGCCTGGAGGTGTGGCTGTCCTTGATGAATATGGACACACCTCCAACCATCGTGTTTCGGTCCGGATTTTGTGACCGAAATGTGTGGTATGAAATATAGCCTTGTAATGCTGGGATGCTCTTGGAAGCCTTGAACCAGGTCTTAGTCACTGCACAGATATCGATGTTCTCCATTTTGAGGAGTGCCTCGAGTGAGTGCATTTTAAGGTTTAGACTCCTAGCGTTGAGTAACATTGCCCTCAGTTTTTTGTTTCCTGTAATTCTTATGGCGGTGGGTTTATTTTTTGAGCCTTGCCTAAAAAAGGCACTATAGGGGCAGCAAGAGCTTTGTACAATATTCTGAATCCCAGGAGTGACAGGTGCAGGCCATCTCTGTCAAAGCATCATGGCCTGTCAAGCATGTTATCCCAGGCAGACAGATACTGGATCCCCTTTGAATGACACCAGAAGCTTAGCCAATTGTTGAAGTTGATCATCTTATCCTTGTACTGTGGTATCATTTTTGGTGAAGGCAGGATGCTACTCAGGGCTAGGGTCATACCTGCCTGGGCTACAAGATCGAAGAGCTCTTCCATGTCTCTCTTCATGTAGTCCAGGGAGGTATGTCTCAAGTCATTTACACTGACATGGACTATGACAGAGTCATATTTGTACTTGCCTTGTAGTGACCTGAGTGCATGCATTATGTGGCGGATTCTGGCACCCGACAAGCAGCTGACAGTAACTGTCTATTTGTCTAGCCTGATGAGTGGGACATCAGTGTGCCTGACTATAGAGTCACCTATCACCAGTGTGTTAGGTATGTTGTTTTGCCTTATGGGCTGTGGTTGTGTGGCACACAGAGTTTGTGGGATATGTGTTGTTTGGGGAGTGTTGGTGGGAGGAGGTTGCTTGTGTATCTGCTTTGGAGGTCTCTGTTGCCTAGGCAGATTTAGATTTTTAATGTCTTGGTGTTTTTATGTGTGGGTTTTGTAAGTGTTGGTTTAGTTGGTCTATGTGCAGTGAGTGGGATGTTGTGAGTTGTTACCTTCTCCACTTGACTGTCTGTTCCAGTCTTGGCTGGAGAGAGATTTGCCTCTAGATTGGCTGTTTAAGTGCATCTCTCACACGTGTTGGTGTTTGGTGGTAGGAGGAGAGGGTTGTCTGTGTACATGATCAGCTGTAGCATTGCTTCAAGATGCCCAGGCTCATCAGGTAGGCTGGAGAGTACACTGGGAGCTGTCTCTTGGACATGCCTGAATAAGTAGGGAAGTAAAAAGACTACTCCCTTCTTGGCAGATGCGGGGGTTGAGCGCTGGGGATTTATCAAGTGCTGCAGTAGGTTTAGAACAAGTGCTGGGCTGAAAGGTGAGGGTCTGAGTGCTTTAGGCTGAAAGACTGACAAGTTATAAGGGAAAAACTGAAGAGCAGACTTTGTAGAGCCGGGGATGGTTAACCCTAGCTAACCAGCACTGCGTAGTTCGCAAAAGCTGGTTTTTATAGCAGGAAGATAAAAGGGATAGCAATTAGCCTAAAATGGCCAATAAACTACAAATTCTGAGCTGAAAAGCACTCCTCCAGGGACAGATAGGCTGCTCAAAGCTCCCCACTGTCACTGGGGAACAGAGAAACTTCCTTCTATCTAAGTAACGTATGGGCCAACACAGGAACTACAAAACAGTCCTGGATTCAGTAAACTCTGAAAACTGGACAATACTAGCTTCAGAAAGTTGGGAAACAAGTATAGGATAGCTTATTTTTTGTTTGTTTATAGTTTAAGGCAGTTAAAACAAAATAATCACTTTAAGACAGAAAAATGGCTATCTCGCTTGATTGTGTAGCCTACAACAGTTAAAACAGTTTAAATGCTCTAAAAATGAGTTTAAAGTGCAAAATAGTAAATAAGTACAATTATATATATATATTTATATATAAAGAATTATGTAGTGAAATTCATATGGAAGAAGGAAGATAGAAGACAACTGAAAAACTGGAGACATATAATATTGAATAATAATGATTATAAGATCTTTATGAAAATAATACAAAAGAGATTTGAAACTAAAATTGAAAATATTATGTAAAATAGTATATACAGTATAATGGGGAAGGGTTATAAATAATTATTAATGATAAGTAGAGAAAAGAAGAAGCAAAAATCATGATAGGAGACATTAATTATGGACATTAAATCTTTTGGATAATAATGAAAGAACATAATATAAGTGAGAAAGTTATTATGTATGTCAGTGTATTGTAATAATAAAGTAAAAATACTTGTAAATGGCTGGTTAAGCCAAGGGGTGGATATAAACAGGGATGTCCAATGAGTTGTATACTCTTTGCATTAGTTACAAACATGATAGTATGTGAAATAAATCACAAAAGGAAGATGGCTTGATACATAACATCTGAAAGTTTAAGAATTCCATTTCTGTTAACATATTCAGATGATATTATATAACCGTAAAAAACAACATTTGGATAAAAAAGTAATAATTTGCACAAATGAGTGTCTAGAAGTAATATGGATGGCTTTAAATAAAGAGAAAAGTAAAGGTTTAGGTGATGTAGTGAAGATGGGGGTACATATTTTACAATGAATGAAATTCCTGTGTTAGGTATAATATTTGGGAATAAAGACGCAAGTAGATCTAAATAAGGAAAAAAAACAATAAAAGAAATAAAACAAACCTGTCTTTTTCTGGAGAACATACAAAGTATCATTCAGAAAAAAGGCTTACTTAATAAATTCATTACTGTTGGGAAAAATAGCATACTTAGCAAGTTTATTTATATTGCAACAGTATTTGAAAGGGATTATTGCAGATAAATTTTTCATTCACATGGGGTTCTAGATTAAACCCAATAAAAACAGAAGTTCTGTATGAAAATAAAGAGAAAGGATGTTTAGGGTTAATAACCCAGTGTTATATGCTGCTTCATTAAATTTGTAAAAACTGTTAAAGTGGATAAATGAAAAAGATGAGAGATTCATAGTAAAATTGTATCAATATAAGTATGAGAAATTTGGGGGCATGGAAAAAAAGAGAAATACCCAAGTATTATTTCAATATTCTAGACCCAAATTACCTGACGCAGAAATACCAACTTCCCTTATCCAGCATTCCTCTCTTACTGAAGTAAAAAAAAAAAAAAAAAGGGCACTTGTCCCAGGAAAAAAAAAAAATATATATATATATATCTATATATATATCTATATCTATCTATCCATCTGTATATATATATATATATATATATATATATATATATATATATATATATCGTCCCATACATAACTCTCCAATTCACACACATGTCTTCTTGACACATGATTTGGAGCAATTGGCTATATAACATGATTGTGTTGTCACCCCTCTTTGCGGAGGTGTCAGTCAAAATTCAGCTAATATGCTGCACATATTTTCATTTTACACTGTTGAAGAAAGAATAGTTGTGTAATATCTTACCACAACCATAGATGTCATTCTCTTCTATATGCTGCAGTATTCACAACATTAGGGAGTCTGCCTCCGGCTGACTTGTATGTCCGGCCAGTATCCAAAGGTTTTCAAGCTACTGCAAGGTACGTGCTATGCTGCGCACACAGCATGTACGCCGGCCATAAAGAGATGTTGGGTATAAAGTGGACATCAGCATGCACTTACCTCAAAATGGTATGTCACCCAGCACCAGCCAGAGATTCTAGTTGAGAAGCATATCAGCAGGAGAACTAGGCAAACATCAGAGGGAAGGCAGGGGGGAAAGCAGTACTGTAGCATCTAGAAGAGAAGGACATTTATGGTTGTGGTAAGATTTTACACAATTATTCCATGTCCTTCTATTCATATGTTGCAGTACTCATAACATTAGGGAGAATACCAAAGCGCAAGCTTGGGACAGGTTGGGAGGGGGATGGGTCGATTTTTTTCTACAAATCCATGCAGGATTTCTCTTGCAAACCCATATCTGGACTTGGAGATGGTGTCAAGCTTGTAGTGTTTAGTGAAAGTATGGACAGAGGACCGTGTAGCTGCTTCTAGTACAGAGCCAATGTCCAAACCTTTAAAGAATGCCCCTGAGGAAGAAAATGCTCTAGTAGAATGAGCCTTCACTGGGGAAGTAAGGGTCATACTATTAGACAAATAACAAAAGGAAATAGCCTTAGAAATCCAGTTGGAAATAGTTTGCTTGGAAACTGATTGACCCAGGGCTCTACGCTGGTAAGAGAAAAACAGTCAGTCAATCTTATGAAAAGGCTTGGTTTTGTCAAGGTAGTATCTGAGTGGCCTATGCACATCTAAAATGTGCAATATTTTCTCACTGGGACACTGGTGGGAATGGAAAAAAGTAGGAAAGTTAATGGACTACTTAAGGGATAACTCATTTACCACTTTGGGCATAAATGTAGGATTAGTGAATAGGGAACCCCTATCTCTATAAAAGACAGCGAAGGAGGGGGACATCAGGGCCTGTAACTCTGAAACCCTTCTGGCAGAGGTAATGGCCACTAGCAAAACCATTTTCCAGGTGCACTGCTGCAGGGAAGAGGAGCTTGCTGGTTCAAAAGATCCCAGTGTAGGCTTCTCTAGCACAAAATTGAGATCCTAAAGAGGAGGTATTGGTTTCCTTGGCAGTCTGATATGAAGAACGCCCTTAAGGAACAGTTTTATCTCTAACCTAGAGGCCAAAGGTGGAAATAAAGGCAGACAATCAGTGATGGCTGAAAGATGAGTCTTCACCGAAGAGTAAGACAATTCAGCCCTCATCAATTCACACAGATAGGACAAGACCACTGGAACATCAACTCACAGCAGTTGTAGGTCCTTTTTGTGACACCAGATGGAAAACCTTTTCCAAACTGGAAATGTAGGATCTCCTAGTTGTGGGTTTTCTGGCCTCCTGCAGAACTTGTCCTCTGAAAAGAGGTTTCTATAAAGGATTAAAACCCTATCACCCACAAGGTCAGGTTCAAGGTTGACAGTTGTGGATGTACTAAGGTCCCCTTGTTCTGTGTGAGTAGATCCATCCTGTGGGGTAAATTGTGATGATTGCCCCTGGCTAGGTGCGGTAGAAGAGGGAACCAGTGCTGCCTTGGCCAAAAGGGAGTCACCAACACGATTTTTGGTTGATCCTCCTGAATCTTCAGTAGGACATTTTGTAGAAGTGGCAAGAGGGGAATGCATACAGAAACATTGCCTTCCAAGAGAAAGATAGAGCATCCACCTTCCTCACTGGGGGATATGGGACCCTGGCACAAAGGTTTGGAAGTTGTCTGTTCATGGGGAAGGATCTATCTGAGGCATACCCCAATGATGGATTAGGTCCAGAAACACATCCCTGCGCAACATCCATTTGTGGGATTGGGTCATGGACCTGCTTAAAGAGTCTGCCACTCTATTCTGGGCTGAGTGGAGATAAACCACCTGAAGAGTGATTTGACTTTGTGAGGCCAATTCCAAAGTAAGTAGTGCTAATCTGCATAGAATGTAAGTCTTCGTTCTCCCATGCTTGTTAATGTACCAAAGGACTGTGGTGTTGACTGTGAACCAACTCAGCACTCATTGAACTAGGTTGCTTTTGAAAATTTGCAATGCAACAACCAGTGCTCTCATCTCTTTTACATTGATATGTTCTTGCGCCTGTTTGGGAGACCAAACATCTCTGACCCTCCAGGGTTGAAGAGTTGCTTCCCAACCTTTGAAGCATCTAAGAATAACTCTAGAGAAAGAAGGGGTGGCTGCAGAGGTAGGCCAGGGTTTTCGCTGACCTGCAGGATCCACCATTCTAGTTCCCTTTTTATGCAAGGAAGGAGTGTGATCAGAAACTCTAAAGGATGTAAGTGTTGCATCCATACAGTTCTTAAATACCATTGCAACTTCCTCATCTGTAGTCTTGCTAAGGGTATTATGGGGATAGTGGATGCCATGTAACCTAAGAGCCAGAGAAAGTATCTGGCTGTGAATGACTGAAGAGGAGGGATGCTCTGAAAATAGGAATTCAGGAACAAGACCTTCTGTCTGGAAGAGAGGCTAGCATTTTGTCTGTTTATATCCTACATCCCAGGAAAATGTGATTCTGTGAAGGAGTATGAGAAGACTTCTGGAAGTTTATAGTGAACTCTAAACTCTGTAGAAGGGCAATATTGAATGAAACATTTTCCTACAAAAGTTCTGGGGACTGTACCTGAATCAGAAGGTCATCAAGATAAGAGAAGATTTGAATTCCCTGCATTCTGCAGAATGCTATAACAGGACATAAGCATTTTGTGAGAAACCTTGGTGTCATAGAGAGACCTAAGGGCAAAGCACAAAACTGAAAATGCAAGGAAGCAACAGAAAAACGTAAAAACGTCCTATACATTGCGTGGATAGGAATGTGAAGGTAGGCATCTTTTATGTCTAGAGACACCATTAACACCTGGGGGGAGGGAGAAAGGTAAAGTCAACATATGGAAAGAAGGGACTTTGAGAAAGGTGTTTAAATGGGAAATATCCATGATGGGTCTCCAAGGGCCATCCTTCCTGGGGACTAGGAACATCCTGGAGTAAAATCCCTTTCCTTTTTGGGAAGTGGGAACTTCTTGGATAGTCCCCTGAGAGATCAGGACTGTGATGACTTGAGGAAAGAAGCTCAACTGATCTTCGGAAGGTGGTGGAATCTCTCTGAATGGGCGGAATTTTTCCCAAACCATGAAATACCCTGTTTTGATTATGGAAAGGATCCAAGAGTCTTGAGTAATCAGCTTTCAAGCAGCAAGAGATAGGCTGAGACAAACAGACATGGGAGTGGATGGCCCTAGTGGCTGGTAGTCAAAGACTACCTGGTTTAGTTTGGGAATGAAAGGACTGTTTTGGAACAGGGGTAGAAGGAGTAGACTTTGAAGAGGCTTGGTTTCTAGGTCCCCTCTCATTTTTAGAACCAAAAGAAGACAGGGATGGCTTTCTTACAAATGCATTATCACTTTTGGCTAACAGTGGCTTAACTCTGACATCCATGACAGTGGTTATGACCACATCTGCAATTTTGTCTTTACTGGTATACCCCTGCACACATTAGCTGAATGCTTCATGGTCTAAGACCTCCATCAACTCCTGCCTCCCACATGATCATGGTAAATTCATATCCCCTGTAAGTATCACACTCTTTCTCCTACCATACTCCTACTATACTCCTTTATTCTCTCCTCCAGTCTCTTATCTGTCTTAATAGTGATGCACTCATAAATGATAATCATGATGCACTAATAAAGCAGTTCTCTCCTGCTTCCCCTATCTTAATTGCACCTGACCTACCTTCGGGCCCTGCCTGCACCAATGCCATCAGTGCTAGCTTGTTCTTCTTCTTCTATTTCAACCCCACATCTGATGTCCTCTTTTATGTAGCCTACTGCTCAACCCCGTCTCTCCTTTCTTTGTCATTCCTAAACAATCTACTTTCAGGCACAAGACTAGTCCACATCTGTTTGTTACTGATTATGTTTCTGTGATACCAGCAATGGCCACCCTTCCCACCTACATCAGTGTCTGCAGCTACCCATTTTCCTACCCAGATTTCATTCAAGTTTATTTCTGAAGGACTTCTTCTGATGGGAGCCAGGTCTACCTGTGAAACACGAGTGGTTGCTACTTATATGTGCAATCAGTAATGTATTACTGTTGTGCTTTTTCCTGTTATGTCAAACTACTGATATATTGAGTATCTCTCCATTCCCATAATCAAGTGCCCCCAAAACTGTCGTACACAAGTAGCAAGCCACACAGTGTGCAAGGGTCTTGCAATGTCTCATATATATGAATAGGGTTGATTACAACAATCAGTTCAAATTAAAGTAATACTATTGACAAACCAGCTTCTGTGCAATGATATATAGCCTTGTCTAAATGAAATATATATTTAGCTATTACTGGAAAGCAAACTGCTCTGGCACTAGTTAGCTGATTGTTATCTATCTAGATAGTTGATATATAAGAAGGCTCATTTTACGGAAAAATGCTTGGAGACCTACTATATATGAAAGCACTAAACTGTTATTTTGATTGATTAAGACAGTACTTTAATATATTCTGAATATCTTGTTTTATTATCATTTATTCTGTGGGTACTTATTCATTTAACATTGTTATAGTACTTAGAAAGAATCATTGTGGACCTTTAAGGGGGAAATGTAAATTACATAAACTGGTGAAAAGAAATTAATCAAAGAAAGCGGGATAATGCAAAACATGCATGATTGGGGAGGTCAAAAAAATGCACAAGTATAGAAAAAAAAATCTGGGAGTTTAGGGAAACATTAAGGAAAAGTAAATGTATGAAGTAATAAAGTGCTTATAAAAGAGATTTCAGTGGTATAAAATAAATTAGAGGGAAGTTGCATGCCCCAGGAAAAGCTTTCAACTGGTGCCCCTGCAAAAAATATCCTTCAAAGTCAAGGACAAGAAAAAATAATAAAAAAGTCTTCCAAAGATGGAGGTCCAAATACAAATAAAATAGATCTTCAGCTTAAGCAAAGAGCTTTACAAACATACATAACAACTCTTTAATTTGTTAGGCCCTCCACATGAACAAAGAGTATTTAGCATAAAAATATTAGCTCTTTGGAAAACTGTCTCAAAAACTCCTTTCAAAACATGTAGCCTTGACAACAGCCCAGGTGACACCTTAGTTCAGTTAGCAGCTTGGGTATTTGATGTTGCCCCTGTGGTGTACAGGGATGAAACCTTGATTACAACTCAAGTGACATGAGTTCAGTTAGCAGCTTGGGTATCTGATGCTACTGACAGGAAGGATTAGAAAAATCTATGAGTTGTTATTGGGCGGCTTACTATAGGCCATGGGTTGATAACTTCAGCCTCCAACTACCTACTGTGTGACTCTTCCAAACCATGAAAATCACACTTCTCCTTTAACACCCCCCCCCCCCAAATTTGTATATATCAACTCTGAGATTACCATACCATGGAGGAAAGGGAATATTCTGAGAAATGGCATCTCGCACTTAGTATATGTAAGTCCTTTCTTTTGGCCATTCAGTCTGTGTACATTCCCGACATTTCAAATGGTTACCACTTAAAATCCCCCACTTGAGAAGAGGGAAGAGTGACTTTTAGGAAGCAATATTTTCCTTTTGTGGAAACAGAGCAAAGAATATTTTGAAAATCTGATTTTTCCTTAGAATTGTGGAGTCTTAGATTTTACCCCAGAACAAAGAAGTGCCAGTATCTGGTGAAAGCTATGAACGAAAGAGTGGCTGAAATATGTATGCTAAAGCATTACTGACTGCTATATTCTGATTTTATTAGGTCCCATAAGGACATAATAAAAGAAAGACCTCTACTTGTCAACAAATTTAACTCTGCCTATCATTTATACAGTTCATGCTTTAAGCTGCTATATAATGGTAAATGTCTGCGCTTTTCTGGCTTCTAGAAGAAAGACTGAACAATTTAAAGATTGCATTATGTATGCATTGGACTCCGCTACAAGAAATGTAGTTTCTTTTATGCTGAGTAGCTGAAATGAGTCCATAACCTGTACAGGAGTTTAAATGACACTGAAATAAATTACATTCCTGCAATTGTTTGCTTTAGAGAGCTCACTGTGCTTATGCCTGCTTCTATTTGGAGTGAAGGAGCTCTGTTTTGTTTTGGTTATTCTTCCTTCAGTAAATGTTAAAGCTTCATTCAAAAACCTTAAGACGGTGGCTGTTTCAGTCAGTCCTTGGCCTCAAAGTGTCTCGTATGGCTGAGGAATGGAATGGTCAAAATGTAACCTTAAACTACTAAGAATATAGGCTGCTATCTGCTCCCACCCTCAATGAGCACCTGTGGTCAAATGATAATTTAGTGTGGAGGGGCAGTAACAAGAAGTATTGAACTAAACCTCTGTTTTTCCATTTTATTATTGTTTCTGTACACTACTTCATTTACTATTCATATTCATGATTACATGCCATACCTGTCAATACATATATATATATATATATATATATATATATATATATATATGTATGTGGCTCTACTTCAAAAGATCGAAATTGCAAAACATCGAATCTCTGATCATCGAAGACCAGAGGAGCGATGTTCTAAAATATCAAACCTTACAAAAAAAACCTAAAACGTTACAAAACTTCTTCTTTCACATTTTGCACCCCCCACACCCCCTGCTACTTAAATATACCAACTCTGAGATCACACTACTGTGAAGAGAATAGCAAAGTTCCCATTCCGCACTGTATGGCGATCTCCATTGACAATGTTCGATATTTCAAAACTTTGATCATTTGGTCTTTACAGACCAGTGATTCGATGTTTTGAAATTTCAAAATTGTGAATGGGACCCATGTATACAGATTATCAAAGTTTCAAAATTTTGAAAGTCATATGGTCGGGACAATATGATTGAAGTTTTGAAACAGAACGCTTTGAATGGAAATCATGGTACAGCACGGAACATTTACCATTTTCAGCAATGTAGTGCGATATCAGAGTTGGTATGTTTAATTAGCAGGGGGTGAGGGGGGCTTGCCTCCCTGCAAAAACATTAAAAGTAGAATTTTTTTCTTTTCTTTTTTTTTTAATGTTCGAAGTTTCGAAACTTCAATCAGATGGTCTCAGCCATATGAATTTCAAAGTTTCAGAACTTCGAAACTCTAACATAGATCCGTGTGTGTGTGTGTGTGTGTGTGTGTGTATATATATATATATATATATATATATATATATATATATATATATATATATATATATATATATATAAATGGGACCCGAACAGTTAAGCAAATTTAACTTTCACCGAAAGTCAAATAGGCGCTCACACATACCTAAAATAGCTGTGCATTGAAGCAGCAATTTTGGGCATGTGTGAGTGGTGTGCCGGTCGCACTGAGGTGCGAGTAAGGGAATATTCCTTTATTCCACTGTAGTGCGACCTTGGAGTGAGAATATTTAAGTAGGGGGGTGTGGGGGTGCAGGGGGATGAAGGCCCCCTGCAAAAACATTTAATTAGTGTTTTTTTTTTTGTTTTTTTTTTCACAGTTTAACTGAAGTGCTTTTTCGATTAAAGCGCTTTCGTTAAACTGTGTTCGGTATATATGGATTCGGACATTTGCTTTTTTGAGCAAGTGTCCTAGACCCATATATATATATATATATATATATATATATATATATATATATATATAGTTAATGCAAATGGCAGTAGAGCATTTCAAATAGCTTATCACTTCCTTACATTCTTCTCTTATTTTTTTCTCCCACCCTCTCATTGTTTTCTGCATAACACTTCTTCTTACCATGTCTAGAAATCTCCTGTCCTACTCCCCCCTCTGGCACTTCCCTCTTGTCTTCCACTGTCTGACTATTACATTCTTTGCTTCTTTTGCCATTAGTCTTATTGTCCTCATTTCTTTTTCTTGTCACCCCCCCCCCCTTATTCCCTATACCACACATGCAGAATTCATAAGAGGTATCTTTTCCACTTACACTATTTCAGATTATATGTTTATGCCTTTTCTGTCATGCACCGCTGGCATCTCAAGTCTGTTTTTCTTTCCTGCCTATATAACCTTTTTGGTGAAAGTTACCATCTGTGCAGCACTCTTACTGCATTTTCTATATCTACAACAGTATTTTGAGGACCTTTTGATATGAAATCTCCCCATCTGTCACCCTTTATTTATTTATTTTTTTGTTACATTTGTTAACCAGCCAAGCGAATTGGTCCACAGACCATTTTCAGACACAATCTAAGCCAAGAAAGAAGACATGACTAAAACAATCTTAAAGAATACATGTTGAATTTGCAACAGACATAAAGAATTATAGGAGGCTGCTAGGGCACCACACTAGATGGTAACCTAAGCCAAAAGTTACAGACAGGCCTTGCAGAAATTTGGATAAAAAGCAGTGTTTCACGGGAAAAAAAATCGGTACTTGTGTATTATCACAACCACATTTTCAGCGTGGCATAATTTGTAATGTTTTGGCAAAATGATGTATGTGAACCTGAAAAGGGGCATATGAAGTGGTAACAATTTTTGTGACATATTGTTTTTGATCTTGGAAGAGGAATAACGGCACAATTCCTCCTCCTGGGTAGCATCCTTTTGTGACCTACCTTAATGAGAAGTGCAATAAACATGCCTGTGGTTTCGGAGTCCTGTGAAGAAGGACCTGTTTATTCTTTAACATTTTTGTAAAGCTGGATTATACAACTTTTAACCTAAACATTTAAGACCAAAACAAGTATGCAGAAAACTGAAGCAATAAAAGTAAGATTACAGGCAAAAACTGCAGTGTAACCAATATAGAGTACATTCACTGAATCAGACTACAAGGAGAATTGTTGTACATTACAACAGATAACATATCAAAAAATACATGTAAAATACTGAATGTCATTGTAGACTAATAAAAACCAAAAATACGTCCATAACACATCCATTACTATGAAGATTACAACAGGTGGTAAAAAAATTGTAAAACGCATGACTTGCAATTGTATAGAGCTTAAAAAATCCAGTTAAAACCTTTAATAGCATTGGCATTGCAATGTTAAAAAATTGTAACATTTAAAACACAGCATGACCCCAATAGTCAATGTTACATGACTACAGATCATCCAAAGTTGCCATACATTAACAAATTCAAACACGATGACATTGGATAATGGCGAGTGTCAAGCAGCAGGCATATTAATCAAGTAAGTCCCGTCAGAAACCTACGGCACCCTGGAATACCAAGTTTGACCGTTACTCCTCTTCCTTCCTCATACACGATGTGACACAGTAAACAGTAGTAGTTTACACACTCCTTTTAAGGTTACTATACATATTTTCGGCCAAACATAACAAATTATGCCAGGTTGGAAATGTGGTTGCGATAATACGTAAGTACCACAAAATCTAAAAGTAAAGATGAGTGAGCAAGAACAAAAGGAGGAAAATATAGTTGTGTACACTTACCATAAATGTAGATGTTTGAGTGTATTCACTGTTCCCAAACCTGATTTGTGGGATTTCCTGCTGTGAAAGCCCTTGGCTGGCTCAACTACCAGAGAAAAAAATCTCCCTCCTCCATAGGCTGGTGGACATCCTATTCACTGTCAGTATGCTTGGGTAAAAAGGGGTACCAGCCGACGCCATGATATCAGTTTTGTCTTGCCCCCTGGAAAGTAGGAGCCCTCAGGATGAACAATAAAAGCAAGGATCTAATACAGAAATGTAACCAAGAAAGGGACAGTAAGCAGGGAGTCCCCCTTGCCTTGGGAAGAAGATAGAAGTAGACTACCATAGTAGGCAAAAGGGAGAAGAAGGGAGGGAAAGAAGACTGCAATAGGGAATACACTCCAACATCTACATTTATGGTAATTGTACACAGCTGTACTATGTTCTTTGTGTTTCACAGTTACAGTCCTGACTTGTGCAGTGGCAAATCCTGCTCTAGACCTGGAAAAGGCTGATAAGTAGTAGTGTTTAGCAAAGGTATGTATCGATCACCAGGTAGCTGCTTCCAGAATGCCCTTGGTAGGGACTCCTTTTAGGAAAGCAGCAGAGATAGCAGCAGCCCTAGTAGAATGAGCCCTGTCAGCTTCAGGTGGCTTTTTACCATGATGGCTGTAACAAAAGGAGATGCAGTGAGAGATCCACTTGGAAATGGTCTGTATAGAAACTGGTTTCTGTTCAGAACCAGTGGCAAAGGACATAAAGAGTTGGTCTGATTTCCTGAAAGATTTAGTTCTGTCAAGATAGTTGTGGAGCTGTCTATACACATCCAAGGAATGAAGTATTCTCTTCCCCCGGGTTCTAATGACTTTGGAAGAAGGTGGGAAGTTGTATGGCTTGTCTCAAGGATGTGTCAGTAACCACCTTGGGCATAAATAATGGCTTAGTCCTCAGAGAGAGACTGTCTGGGTGGAAGATGAGAAATAGTTCCACTGCTGTGAGAGCCTGCAACTCAGAGACCCTCCTTGCAGAGGTGATAGCCAGCAAAAGGGAAGTCTTCCAAGTTCAAAACTTTAAACTAGCAGAAGCTGCCAGTTAAAAGGGAGGAAGGGTCAATTTTTCTAGAAAACAACTGACATCCCTCCTTGGAGATCTGATGTAGATCACTCCCCTAAGTAATTGTCTTAGCAGGGGGTGAAAAAAAAAAACAGGAAGAAGGGCAGGGATGTGGGCTGAAATGCCAGAGGCATGAATTTTGATGGAAGAATAGGATAGGCCTTTAACAACCAGAATTGACAGGTAATCTAAAATGACAGAATGTTGACTGAAGCAGGATTGCTTTAATAATTGGCTTAAACTCTGGTGTCATTCAAAGGGGATCCAATGTCTGTCTGCCTGGGATGACATGCTGGACAAGCCATGCTGCTTCACAAGGGACGGCTTGCACCTGTCACCCCTGGGCTTCCGGATATTGGCAAAGGCTCTTGCCACCCCCATAGTGCCTTTTTTAGGCAAGGCTCAAATTCTAAACCTACCACCCTAGAACACAAGAAAGGAAAAAAACTAAGGGTAATGCTGCTCAATGCCAGAAGTCTCAACCTCAAGATGCACGCTTTTCGAGGCCCTTCTCAGTATGGAGAACATCGATATCTGTGCTGTGACTGAAACCTGGTTCAAGGCTCCTGAGAGCACCCCAGCACTATCAGGTTTTACCTCATATCATGCGTTCCGGCCCCAAAATCCAGACACCACCAAGAAAGGAGGGGGGGTGTCCATATTCATCAAGGACACCCACACCTCAAGGTTGGTGGCAACGCCTGACGATCGGAGACCATCCAGGTGCAATTAACCATAGGCAAGACTGCTCTGCAATTTGTAGCATGTTACAGGCCACCCTCTCAAACTCAGGAACCTCACATAGCTTTCCTGAAAACACTGGAGGTGATAAATGTATCTCCAAATACCATCATACTAGGTGACTTCAACTACCCGAATATAGACTGGGAGCACTACTCTAGCCCCAACACTCTAGCCCAAAGGTTCCTAGAGTTCATAAACTCAAATGCCATGGAACAACTAGTCACCATCCCCACAAGAGGTGAAAACATACCTGATCTCATCATCATGAACATGGGGTCACAATGTTCAACACCAGAAGTATACCCCTCACTGGTGAGATCAGATCATAAACTAATCTCACTGGAAGTCCACATCCCGCCCCCGCCTGAGATAAAAAAGACCACAGTGAAGAACTTCTCAAAAGCCGACTTCACACTTCTGAAGACTAATGTGGTCTCTTTTAAGGCCCCTGAGCCTGCGGAAACCATTACCCAAGCCGCTGAATCACTTACAAATGCCTTCTACCAGCACCTACAGGACTGCATGGATCAGGCAATCCCAAACAAAACAAAGACTCTTTGTACCAAAGGCAAGCGTCCAACCTGGTGGACCCCAGCCATAAACAAGCTCTACAACAAAAGGAGGACGCTACTCCAAGATAGAGCAAAATCCTTAAAAGGTAAGACACCTTTGATCATTATAAGTAAAAAACTACGATCTCTCATAAAATTATCCAAGGCAAATTTTGAGAGAAAAATCGCTAAGGACTCAAAAGACAATCATAAGGCCTTCTTTATCTATGTCAGAAACCTGGGAGGAAACTCCCAGATATGCTCAGAATTAGTTCAAAATTATGTAAAAATCACTGAACCTACAGACATTGCCAACATACTGGCTGACAGGTTCAGTGCAAACTCCCCCCCCCTCCCCCCCAAAAGGAGAGATATCTATACCAGAGGATTGTAGCCCCCCAAACATCTCTAACGCTCAGGTGAGAACTGCTCTCTCCAAGGCGAAAAACACAGCATCCATGGGACCAGATGGTGTCCCCGGTTGTGTGCTCCACGAACTCAATGAAGAATTAAACCCGCAGTTAGGACAGCTGTTTAATCTTAGTCTCACCTCAGGATACGTACCCAAGGAGTGGCGTACGGCAACTGTGGTCCCACTTCTCAAAGGCGGTGCCTCCACTGATCCTGGAAATTACCGTCCCATCAGCTTGACAAGCCTGATCTGCAAAGCTATGGAGAGGATCATAAATGAACTCATAAATAAAGACATAGGGGACTTGCAGACTTTGGATCCAACCCAGTTTGGCTTTGTCAAAGGCAGACCATGCCTTTTAAACTTGGTTGACTTTTTCGAAACAGTCACCAAGGCCATTGATGAGGGAAAGGCAGTCCACACAGCCTACCTCGACCTGGCCAAGGCTTTCGACACAATACCCCACTCAGGTATCATTGAAAAACTCATCAGCTTAAATGTTAACCCATACGTCACAAGATGGGTAGCAAACTAGCTAAGTGACAGAACCCACAGGGTGAGAGTTGCTGGCGCCATGTCAGACTCAAAGCCTGTCACAAGTGGTGTCCCACAGGGCTCAGTCCTGGGCCCACTCTTGTTCGGCATCTACTTTTCAGAAGTACAAGCAAACACAGGAGGGTTATGGCTGACAAAATTTGCAGATGACTGCAAACTGGGCGCCATAGTCGAGAACACATCTGTCACAGATATCCTTCAGAAGGGTCTCATAGAAACGGATAACTGGTGCCAGAGCCATGGACTAAAGTTAAATGCCAAAAAATGCATAGTCATACCCTTCGGGAAAAACAAGGTTACCCCCAGCTACCATATAGGTGGCAATCCACTGAGCACAGAAGAGGTTATCAAGGATCTGGGGACCCAGGTTGACAGTAACCTTTCATTTGACACTCACGTCGCCAAAGTAGTTAGGAAGACCTTCTACATTGCCCACCTGATCATGAAGGGATTCACATCTAGATCAAGGGAGGTCATCGCCCCCCTGTACTCATCACTCATCAGACCAATGATTGAGTACAATGCCCCATTCGGAATGTATCTGACCCGACACTTGCAGCAACTGGAAAGGCCCCAAAAGTTCCTCACCAAAAGGATAAAGGGTCTCAAAAATATGTCTTATGCTGCCCGACTGAAGGAACTCCAGCTCTATTCAGTCGCTTACCGTCTGCTCAGAGGTGACCTGTGCCTGACATACAAGGCCATGTCCAACCCAGAAGTGATGAACATGCTTCACCTCAAAAAGTCTAGATCCCTCAGAACTACAAGGGCAGGAGACTTAAACCTTGACACGGTTATTAATAGGACGTGTTGGAGGGACAGATTCATCACCCAGAGACTCCCCATGCTGTGGAACAAAATCCTGGTACATGTGAGGCAGAGCACCTCGCTGGCCTTGTTCAAGAGAAATCTTGACCAATGGATGGGAGATCGCAGATATACCCCAGGGATTACCTCAGTGTCACTGCTTGACAGAGGCACAACAACATAATGGGCATAGCATCCTTCAAACTAAAGGGGTGGCGAAAGCCACAAAACTCTGGGCTAGGCTTATAAATGCCCTTGGGCAGATAGCCTAGTATGAACCTATGAACCTATGAACCTATTGAGTCCTTGCACCTGGCACCAGATTGAGAATCTTTTCCACTTGGCTGACAATGACTTCCTAGTACAAGGCCTTCTGGCCTCTTTAAGAATATTTTGAACTTGTTTGCCTAGGTTGGACTCGGCACTGGATACTCTGGGACTATCCAGGCTGAGAGACTGAGTGATTGTAGACTAGGGTGCACAGTCCTTCCCTCAGCCTGAGTCAGAAGGTCCACTCTCTGAAGTAACTGCCATGGATTTTTATTGGTTAAGTTGAGTAGCAGAGGCTATCAGTGCTGCATCTGTCAGTCTGGGGTTATCAGGATAAGCCTTGGGCCCTTTTCCTAATTATTAGAAGGACCTGAGGAAGTAGAGACAAGAGAGGGAGTACATAAAGGAAAAGGTGGGTCCAAAGAAAGGAGGAAAGCATCTGCCTTCCAGGCTGAGAGCAGTTTGTTCCTGGAGCAGAATCATTTTATTTGAGCATTTTCTTTGGTGGCAGAGAGGTCTATGTGTGGGGTTCCCCATCTCTGGACTATGCTGAGAAATGTTTTGCGGTGCAGATGCCATTTGTGAGAATCTATCATGTTCCTGTTGATGTGATTTGCTACAGTGTTTTGAACATCTGGAAGGTACTGTGCCAGGAAGTGCAACCCCAGAGAGTGAGAGGTCTCCCAAATCTGCATACCTAGTTCACATAGAGGGTAAGAATGAGTACCCCTCACTCTGCTTGTTTATGTACCAAAAGACTGTGGTATTGTCTGTTTTGACTAACATGACCCCTGGTTTCAACTTTTCCATGAAAGCTACAAGGCCCTTTTGCACTGCCATAAGTTTTTTCCAGGTTTCGTGCTTGCCTCTGACCTAAATTTCCCATTTCCCTTGGGACTGGAGCTGATTAAAATGAGCCCCGAGGCTGTCTCTGAGGCATCTTTGGTTAGTCTTTGCCCCTGAGGAGTGAACCTGAAAGGAAGGCTCTGGTTCTGATCATAATCCTGTGCCCACCATGCAAATTCCTCCTTGAGAAAAGGGATCAGCTGAATTTCTGTCTCCAGGACTGAGTGCTGGCACCGAAGATTCTTGAGGTACCACTGGAGCTTCCTCATTTGTAGCCTGGCAAGAGGGATCATGAGAATACAAGATGACATGTAGATTAATGCTCTGAGGAATTCTGTAGCTGACAGGCGTTGTCTCTGCATAATGTTTTGGAAGAATTGAGCCAGAAAGGGGTTGGGAGGGTGGCCTAATGGTTAAAGTGTTTGCTTTACAAACACAAGGTGCAGGGTTTGAGTCTCACAAGGGATAATTGGCTAGGCTTAAAAATGGCTCGCATGGGCAGTTAGCCTAGTACTAATCTATGAACCTATGAAAGGAGAACCTTTCTGGAGGGAGAAAGGCCTTTTGAAGGGACAAATCCAGAAGAGCCACCAAGAAAACCATCCTAGTGGATGCTTCTGTGTTGGATTTGAGTAGATTTATGGTGAACCCCAGAGGTGTGGGGACATTCTGAGAGAACTCCAGATCCCTGAGGAGCTTTGACAGATTAGTGGTTTCTATTTAAACAGTCATCTAGATAAGGATAAATTTGGGCCCCTCTTTTTCTGCAGAAGACAATTTGTGAAAATCCTGGGAGCAGTAGATAAGCCAAAGGGCAGTGGAGAGAATTGAAAATGACTTGTACCCGCTCTGAAATATAGAAAGCTTCTGCATGATTCCTCTATGGGAATGAGCATCTTTTGGATCCACGGTGACCATTAAGACCCAAGGAGCTATCATGGGCAAAAGCTTCTGAAGAGTCAACATTTTGAATTTTGGTACCAGCATGGACTGATTGAGGGTAGACAGGTCCAGAATAGGGTGTCAAGTGCCTTATTTTCTGGGAACCAGAAACAACCTGGAGTAAAATCCCTTTCCCTTTTGGTGCTCCAGGTCTAGTTCCACTGAGCCCTGTCAGCACAAATCGAAAATCTGGGAAAGGGCCTGTGCTCTTTGATTTTGTGGTATATCTGGATAACCTGCGTTCTTTAACGGCTCTTTGACAGTGAGTCTGTAACCACTTAAATAATGTTCAGAACCCAGTTATCTGATGATGGACCAATTCTCTTTGAATAGGGATAACCCTCATCCTAGTCTTCCTCATAATCTTATGGGGAGGGAGGGCAAGGGGAGGACAGGGAGGAATCATTGTTGCTCTCTGCCTGGCCCTTGTGACCTAGAATTCCCCTGCCTGGGAGTTTCTGAAGGCCAATACCTGTGCCTTTGTGATTGATGCTGCCTTTGAGTTCTTTCACTCTGAGACTCTGTGATTTCCTCTGTCTGCCTTTAAACTGAGAGAGAAATGACCAGTATTTAGAGGAAAAGTTCCTACTGAACCTAGAAGGCTGAACTTAGAGGAAGTCTTTCACATATTCATGTTTTTTGAGCACAGCCTCAGCTTTAGACCCAAAGAGGAAGTCCTTGTCTAGGGGTGCATCCAAAAGATTAGACTTGATATGGTTAGGAAGAATTTGCTCTCTTGGCCAAGCATGCCCTTGAATGACAGAACCAGTGGCTGCAGCTCAGCTGGAGGCCTCCATAATGTCATAGCCACAGTGTAAGGAATGTCTAGCCACTTGATAAATAGAGTGGCAAAGGTCCAACAATTCTTTAGAAAGGTTTTTGTCCTCAAGGGAAGAAACTTTTGCTTCAGCTGATCCAAAAAGGTTTGCTGGTATTTGATCATATGAAACTTTTAGTTATGTACTTACCATAACTTCGGATGTATGGGATCCATCTCGCCTACATCGGCTCTGACTCGGCCACTATATACTAGAACGAAGTCTCTAATTGGCTGGGCTACCCCTTATCCCAGAATGCACCACGCCTGCTTCCCCAGATCTTGTTTGTTCGCTTTCATACCTACATCCAGACACAGAGACATACCAGCAACTGTAACAAACTAAAGTCCTTCAAGAGAAAAACTCAGTAAGTAGCAACATTCCCTCTAAATCCAATGGGAAAGAGGGCGGGTACGTATGAATGTAGGTGAGATGGATCCCATACATCTGAAGTTATGGTAAGTACATAACTAAAAGATGTAATGGGATCCTATCTCGCCTACATTCATAACTGATGGGATAGCGTCCCTAGCACCTAAATCCCGGGTGGCTCATTGGAAAACACTCCGGAGAACTGTGGAACCAAAGGAAGCTCTACCTCGAGAAGCCACATCTATCTTGTAATGAGAAATGAAGGTGTGCGGAGAAGTCCAGGTAGCGGCCGCACAGATATCATCTATCGATAATTTGGAGTGGAATGCTACAGAAGTAGCCATTGCTCTGGTAGAATGAGCCCTGACTGGGAAGGGTAGCTCTTTGCCGGACCGTGAATAAATGAAGGAGATGCAATCTTTAATCCATTTGGCTATGGTGGTTTTAGCCACCGGGTGACCCAACCTATTTTCCACGAAGGACACAAACAGCTGATCTGACTTTCGTGTCTGATTGGTCCTACTTAAATAAAAACGCAGTTGTCTGTGAACATCCAACTGATGGAAAATATATTCTGCGCTATTGGAGAATTTGGGAAAAAACACAGGGAGCTCCAAGGATTGTTGAATGCATAAGGGGGATACTACCTTGGGCAAGAAAGAGGGATTTAACTTGAGGGACACTGTCTTTGTGAAAGGTCAAATAAGGAGGATTAGAACAGAGAGCCTGAAGCTCTGAAACCCGCTTGGCAGAGGTTATTGCCACCAAAAAGGCGGTTTTCCAGGATAGAAATTTTATATCACAAGTAGCTGCTGGTTCAAAGGGGCGGGCAGTTAAAGAAGCTAGAACCATATTCAGGTCCCAAGGGGGCACAGGATGGGCTATAGGGGGCCGAAGGAGCCACACTCCTTTAAGGAAAGATTTGCAAAGCCTGTTTGCCATTAAGGAAGGCTCAAAAGAGACATTAAAATTAGAGATAGCCGCCAGTTGGACTTTAATTGTGGAAACTGAAGAGCCCAAATGAAACAAAGAAGCCAGGAATTCTAAAACCTGAGGTACTGGGGCGGTAAGGGGATCTATACCTCATTGCTGGGCCCAAAGAGCAAACCTCTTCCATTTGCTGGAATACAGTTTAAAACTGGAAGGTTTGTGAGAAGAGGACAAAATGTGGATGACGTCTGGAGAAAGAGAGTTATCTCTGACTAAGGTTGGAAGTGGAGTAACCAAGCGGCCAACCTCAAGGACCTGAGGGATGGGTGAGACTGTCCCAACTGATGAGTTAACAGGTCGGGCACCAGGTCCAGAAACCATGGGCCTTCCACCGCATACCTCAGAAGGAAGGGGAACCAAACCTGATGAGGCCAGTGTGGAGTGATCAAAATCATGTCGCTTCCTAGATAAATCGCCTTCTGTATCACCTTCGGGAGAAGGGGAACCGGAGGGAAGGCGTAGAGTAGACCGGGGGGGCCAACTGTGAGCTAGGGCTTCCCTGGGAATCTGCCCCTGAGAGGGAGTCAGAGTGAAGAACTCCCTGCATTTCGCATTGTGAGGGCTGGCGAACAAGAGGCCCCGCTTGGCGAAGATGTTTGCAGCCACTCTGTCATTGAGGGACCACTCGTGGGGCAACAGGAAAGTCCTGCTCAGCCTGTCTGCAATCACACTGTATTTCCCCGGAATGTGCGTTGCCACTAGGAAACGCTGGGTAGCAATCGCCCAATGCCACACTCTCATGGCCTCTCGGCAAAGAGGGTAGGACCTGGTTCCGCCTTGCTTGTTTATGTACCAGACTACCGACATGTTGTTGGATAGAATCGCAATAGTACCCCAGGGAAGAGCATGATGAAGTGCTTGCAATGCCAGTAGCACCGCTCTCATTTCCAGGATATTGATATGTAAGTGCGTTTCGTGAACCTGCCACGTGCCTTGGACAGACCTGTCCAGATAATGACCCCCCACCCTATCTGGGAGGCGTCCGTGGTCACCGTGGCGACAGGAGGCTGAAGAACAAAGGGTCGCCCCTGGTCCAGGTTGGACCGAAGCAGCCACCAACGTAGGTCCAGACGGCAAATTTCCATAATCTGGACCAAATGGTTCAAGGGGAGTTCCTGAAAGGACCATTGAACTGACAGTAGCCATTGCAGCACCCGCATGTGCAGCCTGGCTAAGGGGACTAGAAGAATAGTCGAGGCCATCGTGCCCAATAACTGCAGAATCAGTCTGGCCTGAACTCATGATCTGGGTAACAAGGTTTGGACCTGAGACTGCAGGACCTGAATCCTTTCTACCGGCAAGAATGCCCGCATTCTTCTTGTGTCTAACTCTGCGCCTATAAAGGTAATACACTGAGACGGCTGCAGCACAGATTTTCCCCAATTGAATGTGATTCCTAGTGAATGACCCAAACTGACTGTGATCATAAGCGCCCGAACTAACAGATGCTTGGAGGTGGCAGTAAGGAGCCAGTCATCTGGATAGGGAAACACTTGGAATCCTAGACTTCTCAAGTGAGCTGTCACTACTGCCAGACACTTGGTGAACACCCTGGGGGCTGTGGTGAGACCAAAGGGCAGTGCTCGGAACTGGAAATTACTGGCTCCCAGGCGGAAGCGTAAATGACTCCTGGACTCTTGACTTATCAGAATGTGATAGTAAGCGTCCTTGAGATCTAAGGAGCACATCCAGACATCCTTCTCCAATAATGGGAGAATGGACTGAAGGGTGACCATTCGGAATTTGGATTTTTTTACAAAGCGATTCAATGATCTGAGGTCCAAAATGGGCCTTAAGTCCCCTGCTTTTTTGGCACCAAAAATAGTCTTGAGCAAGTTCCTGATCCAATCTGGTCGGCAGGGACAGGCTGGATGACTCCTTTTCTTAGCAGCTTTGAAACCTCGACCGCTGCTTGATCCTGCTGACTGGGTGGCACATCCGGGATTTTCCTGATAGGAAGAGGGGGGTTCTTGATGAAAGGGATGAGATAGCCTCCGGTTATGGTCCGGAGCACCCACTGATCCTTGGTGACAGATTCCCAAGCCTGCGGGTGTTCCGCAAATCGACCCCCGACTGGCTCCGGAGATGCGCAGTCGGGCCATGTCTCAGGGGCGGTGAGCGTAGGATGGACCACGAAAGGAATCGCGGTCTCCAGAGTTACGGGGGCCTCTGCCGCCTCTGGGGCGCCGTCTTCCTGAATTCCCCCCCCCTGCCTCTAGAGGGGGGAATCACTCTGTGGAGTAGGGAAAGACCTTTGAGATTTCCTGAACCACATTTTCCCTCCTCTCTGGGCCTTGGGGTAAGGTCTAGAGGGAGCGGAAAAATGGGCCGCCACAGCAGTCAAGGTCTTGCCCTCCTGCTCGCACCGAGTCAGTGTGTCCTTCACCTTGGGTCCAAACAGGGCGGACCCATCAAAGGGGGCGTCGGTGAAGGAAGACTTAAGGGCCTCCACAAAGGGACACAAGCGTAACCAGGCGTGTCTTCTAAGAGCCACGCCTGTTCCCGCTGCTCTACTCGCCCCTTCGGCCGCATATGATATGAGCCTCATGGACGAGTTGACTATCGAAGATAGGGTAGTCATCTGGGCGCCAACAGTTTGGGCTAATGCCTCAGGAAGATTACCCGTAAGAGACTCACCTAACTCTTTGAGGAGGTCCTTTTGGAGCCTGGTAAAATGACAAAGATAATTCAGCGACCGCAGGGTAAAGGCTGCTGGAGAAAGGGTACGCTTCCCGTACCTATCCATGCTCCTGGAATCCTTATTAGGAGGGTGAATAGACATTGAAGCCTCTGCCACCTCCTGCTGAGTGGCAAATGCCACCACCATTGCATCTACTGCAACTCCTTTAGTCAAAAATTCCTTTTGAGGAGGGGCTGAGAGGAACTTGGTAGGCCTGGCGGGCACCGGTTCCACAGTGTCAGGGTGTTCCCACACCCTTTGAGAAACTAAATCTAGTAATTCATCGAAGGGTGGAGACACCCAGGAGGCGGAGGGCTGGGCCCAAAAGCCTTGAGGAAGACTGACTCCTCTGTGGAAGGGGTTTTGGACTGCCAATCGCCTCTCTGCCTCAGGATCTCGAGGATATCTGAGAATGAGACGTCATCCAAGGACGATTTTGGGGACCCCTCTGCATCATCAAGGTCAGTATCTGATGTGATAGACTCATCTTGGGAGTCAATGTGCTTCCTCTTGCACAATTTTTTTCTTGGAGGTTCATCTGAAGCGGATTCAGAAGGACCTCCCAGGAGAAGGGAACCCCCCAAGGGGGTATCCTCAGGCCCTGGGGCCCCGCTGTTGTGGGAATGAAGCACACCAGAAGCACCAGTTCCCAAGTCTGGGGACGGTGAGGTAGAGACTTGCTGAGCTGGCAAGGACATGGCCAGCGCACTCCTCATGGCTTCAAAAGCAGGACCTCCAGACTCTACGGAGGACACCGGCTGAGAGACCACGATGGTACCGGGAATCCCTGCGGCCGACACTCCGAGGGGAAGACTAGGCACCGAAGCTACCAGTTCCAAAGTGTTCCCTTCGGCCCCGACCGAGGAAGTCCTGGTACCGAACCCTGACACCGAGGACAGGGTAGGAATGATGGTCGGAACAGAGAAGCTCCGAGGGAGTCTCGGTTCGGACTGGACAACTCTGCTCCGCTCTACCAGCACCGACTCCAATGGCTCCAAGGAGGTTGGAGGAGGAATCGGATGCGTCAAAGTGGGGACCGGCTCCGGAGCCGAGTGGGCTGGAGCCGAGACCATTTTTGCAAAAACCGGGGACTGGAAAAGCCTCTGGATAACTCTATCCAAATCTGAGTCTGACAACCTGGAGGATTTAGAGGAAATAGATGGGGACCGAGACGACTTCTTTCTTGGCTCCAATAGACCAGGGGACCAGCTCCGAAACGGCTCCAACACCATCGGCACCGGATCCGGAACCGTATGAATAAGCATCATCACCGAAGGGGACTTCGGGGCCGGGGGGGAGAGTCTGAGCTGCACACCTCCAATGGCTCCGAGACCAAAGGAGCCGAAGCAGATGATTCGCCTCTCGATCCCCCAACCTGCGGCTACGACACCAATGGAGCCGAGGAAAGAGGTATCGAGGCAGGCCCTTCCACCCGAGGCTCCGAAGCCATTGGAGCCGAGGAAGAAGAGGTCGACCTATGCTTCTTGGAAGTCGGTTCCGACGGACTGGCCGGAGCTGATGACCTTTTCTTTTTAGAATCTGGAGAGGAAGGAGAAGCCAAAGCTTCCTCAAAGGAGGGCTTAATAAGGCCCTTAAGGATCAATTTATTTTTTCGTTCTTGAAGGACCCTAGAGGAAAAAGCATGACAAACACTACATGTTTCCTGCAAATGTTTTGGTCCTAAACAATATACACAAACAGCATGGCTATCAGTAAGAGACATTTTGCAGTTGCACTTGGTGCACTTTTTAAAACCAGACTTCTGCTCTTTCGACATCCTATCACACAACTATTTCACACAATGAAAAGCAAACCTTAAAGTAGGGCACGAGCCCTTTGACTGAAAAAACGGGACTGGCCTGAGATACAGAACACAAAACGGGCAGAAGCCCTCTAACTTAAACGGGCTTAGCCCGATAATCAGGACGTACAGAGAGACAAAATCAACACACCCACACACAAATAAGGGCAAGGGCCCTCTAACTTAAACGGGCCTTGCCCGGTATGTAGAAAAAAATACCAATCACACCAAAACAGGTTACACACACACGTAAAGCTGTTAAAACAGCTGTTTGTTAAATTTGTGAAGAAAACCCTAGGTCAAAAGACCAAAAAGTAATGAAAAAAACCACTTAGCTAAAGCCAAGTTGAGACCACGTCCAGCTTGAAAAGCGGCAAACGAGATCTAGGGAAGCAGGCATGGTGCATTCTGGGATAAGGGGTATCCCAGCCAATTAGAGACTTTGTTCTAGTATATAGTGGCCGAGTCAGAGCCGATGGATTGGCTCCGAACCCATCAGTTATGAATGTAGGTGAGATAGGATCCCATTACATCTGGCAGTTAAGAGCTCTCAGTAGTGTAAACTTTTTTCCCAAATCTGTCAAGGGCCCTGCTTTCTTTGTCAGCAGGTAAAGGGTTCTTAGAGGAACAGGCTCTTGCTCCTTTGGGACTTGGGGTGACCACCTCTGGATTAGCAGAAAAATTCTTGAAATGGAAATTGTTCATAGGGTAGTTCTAGGCTAACTGCCCTTGCGAGCCATTTCAAGCCTAGCCAATTATCCCTTGTGAGACTCAAACCCTGCACCTTGTGTTTGTAAAGCAAACACCTTAACCATTAGGCCACCCTCCCAACCCCTGGGAGTCCAGCACCCTGTAAAATCTCTCTGGTGCGGGAGGAACAGAATCTGGATTTAAGGAGGAATCCATAAAAACATCCTCTACAACCTCTAACACAGAAGGAATAGCCAAATGCTTGTGCTCTGGCAGGTTAAGAAACTCCTTAAACCTCTTTTTTTGATTTTGGGTATGCCTGGGCCTCCCACTGGAAATGTTCCCTCATAGCATGAATAGTTTCTCCAAAAGTGATACCCTTGGTGGGTGGGGAGTGGGGGAGCAAGCAGAAGCCAGATTCTCTTCAGAATCTGAATCTTCAAAGGAAGTAAGGAAGGGTACCTCCTCAAAGACAGACTCCTGCTGGTTCAAATGCTCACCAGAATCTAGAGGATGAGAAAAACATTTCAAGAATATGATCCTTTTTTCCTTTACCCTGGGGAAGACTCCAAAGGAGGGCTACATAGCCCTAACTATGGAAATAAGGTCTTCAGCTAACCTAACGCAAGCAACCTCCACCCCCCAATACAACCCAAATGACACATAGCCCACAAACTCAGTGTGCCACTCAACCACAGCCCAAAAGACATAACAATGTACCCAACACTTTAGTCATAGGTGACTGTATAGTCAGGCACACTGATGTTCCACTCACTAGGCTAAACAAGGAGAAAGTTACTGTCAGCTGCCTGTCGGGTGTCAGGATCCGGCACATAACGCACGCACTTAGGTCACTCCACAGCAAGTACAAATATGACTCTGTCATTGTCCATAAGGGGATCCAGTATCTGTCTGCCTGGGATGACATGATCAACAGACCATGATGCTTTGCCAGAGATGGCCTGCACCTGTCGCCCTTGGGATTCCGGATACTGGCTAAGGCTCTTGCCACTCCTATAGTGCCTTTTTTAGGTGAGGTTCAAATGACAAATTCACCACTGTAACAGGTACAATCAAGCAAAATCTGACAGTAATGCTACTCAATGCTAGAAGTCTAAACCTCAAAATGCATTCACTTGAGGCACTCCTTAAAATGGAGAACATTGACATCTATGCAGTGACAGAGACCTGGTTCAAGGCTCCAGAGAGCACCTGTGCATTACCAGGCTATAATTCATACCACACCTTTCAGCCACCTAACCTGGACCGAAACAATAAAGGCAGAGGCATGTCCATATTCATTAAAAATATCCACACCTCCAGGCTAGCTGCTCAGCATAATGCATTCAAGATTATCCAAGTGCAACTAACTCTGGGCAAGACCACAATCCAAATTGTAACTTGCTACAGATCCTTACCCATGCTCCAGGATTCCCACTCCTCATTTCTTGATACACTGGAAAATATTAGGGTAAAAAACATCCTAATAATGGGCAATTTCAACTACCGCACCATTAACTGGAAAACTACTCATGTACCAACTCTTTTGCTCAACATTTTCTGGAATTCATAAATACCAACGCCTTGGCTCAACTTATCCACACCCCCACCAGGGACAGCAATATCCTAGACCTGGTCATTACCAACATGAGCGACCGGTGTTCCACACCAGCGGTCAATTCTTCATTGGTCAGATCAGATCACAAGCTAATCACCCTAGACATCCACAACCCGCCCCCACCCCCCATTAGGGAAACCACCGCAAAAAATGTCTCCAAAGCCAACTTCACACTTCTTAAGACAGAAGTGGCAAACTTCAAGACACCCATGCAGACGGACAACAGAGGTACGACTGCTGAATCCTACACAAATGCACTTTATAAGCACTTACACAAGTGCATGGATCATGCTATCCCTAATAGAACAAAGATGCTAACCTCCATAAAAAAGGAAACCAATCTGGTGGTCCCCTGCCATAAACAAACTCTACAACAGAAGAAAGAAACTGTTGCAAAAAAGAGTAAAATCCCATGATTGGAGGAACTCCCTGGTCAGCCTCAGTAAGAAGCTGAGATCCCTCATAAAATCCTCCAAAGCTAGTTACGAAAACAAAATCTCCACTGATTCTAAAGACAACCACAAAGCATTCTATAGCTATGTCAAGAATCTCAATGGCAACACTCAGATCTCTGAGGTACAGCACAATGGCACAAAAAATACAGAACCAACTGATATTGCCAACATCCTGGCAGATAGGTTCAGTGTTACCTTTACCCCCCTCTCACCCATAAAGGGCCCATCTCTATACCATAAGAATGCAGAGTTCCTGTAATCACGGCTGCACAGGTAAAAACCACACTCTCCAAAGCCAAGAACAAAGCATCCATGGGATCTGACAACATCCCAGGCTGCATTCTACATGAACTACAGAATGAACTGGCACCCCACCTAAGTACTATATTCAATCATAGCCTCATCTCAGGCCTTGTGCCCACTGAATGTTGCACAGTGACGATTATCCCACTCCACAAAGGGGGAGCCACCATGGACCCCCAGGAACTACTGCCCCATTAGCCTAATGAGCCTGGAGGCCATAGAACGTATCATCATGGAGCTTATAAACAAAGACACTGGTAATCCCCACACTCTGGACCCCACCCAGTTCAGGTTTGTAAAAGGCACATCATGTCTCCTAAACCTGATAGACTTCTTTGAAGCAGTCACCTAAGCCGTACACAAGAGTAAGGTGGTTCACAAAGCCTATCAAGATCTTGCCAAGGCTTTTGACACCATCCCCCACTCTGGAATTATACATAAACTCACTAAACTAGGTATAAATCCCTATGTCACAAGATGGGTTGCCAACTGGCCCACTGACAGAACCCACACTGCCAAAGTAGCAGACTCCAAATCTGACTTCAGACCAGTGACAAGTGGAGTACCACAGGGTTCAGTCCTGGGTCCTCTCCTGTTTGGTATCTATTTTCTGAAGTACAGGCTAATACAGAAGGTCTGTGGCTAACGAAGTTCGCAGATGATTGCAAACTAGGAGCCATAATCGAAACTCCTAACGATGTGGACATCCTACAAAAGGGCCTCACTGAGACAGATGACTGGTGTCAAAGCCATGGCCTCAAGCTCAATGCCAAAAAGTGCATTGCCATCCTCTTTAGTAAAAACTCTGTACCCATGAGCTACCACGTAGGTGGTAGACTATTTAACACTGAAAGTGTGATAAGAGACTTTGGGACACAGGTGGACAGTAGTCTCTCCTTTGATAATCACATTGCCACAGTAGTCAGGAAATCCTTCTACATGGCACACCTCATCACAAAAGATTTCTCATTCAGGAAAAAAGAGGTCATTGTTCCCCTCTACTCGTCACTAATTACACACATTATAAGGTACAACTCCCCTTTTGGTATGTACCTCACAAGACATCTACAACAACTGGAAAGGCTGCAGAAATACCTCACAAAGAGGATTACCGGCCTCAAACAGCTACCCTACGCAGACCGTCTCAAAAAACCCCAGCTTTACTCCATCACATATCGCCTACTCAGAGGCGTTGTCTGCCTAACACACAAAGCTATGTCAAGCCCAGAGCTGTTGGACATGCTCCACTTAAAGAAATCCCAATCCCTCCAAGCTACACTCCCTAGTGACCTAAACCTTGTCATCACAATAAACAGACCATGCTGGAGGGATAGATTCCTGTCTCAGAGACTTCCCATACTCTGGAACAAACTACCTATCTATACAAAACAAAGCTCCTCATTAACACTCTTCAAGAAAAATCTTGATGATTGGATGGGAAATAGGAAATTCACCCCGGGGGATCACCTCTGTGGCTCTGCTCGACAGGGGCACAGGAAAATAATTTTCTTGGGTGGCGAAAGCCAGGGTACCTTTTTGGCTAGGTTTATATAGGCCATAGGGCCAGTGCCTAATACCTACCTATGAACATAACCAGGTCTTGCTGATATCCCTGTGCATGGGAGCCAGCAGACCTAGGCATAAGGCCTGAAGTAGTAGTCTTCTTTAGAGGTATCTTTGGCCTTGGGCCTAGGTATGTCCACAATCCTGATGCCCATCTCCCTAGAAGAATGAGTCAGGCTGACTCTGCAAAGGAGTGTCACTGGTAAAAGAGCAGTCATTGGAGGCTGAGACCTACTGAGTGTCCCCAGACCCCAGTAATGAACCAAACACTAAGGCCTGTGAAGAGGTTGAGGGACACGACTACATGTCGAACAAATCTTGACAGAGGCCTACTCCACCACCTCAGTCGCAGAAGGGGGCTGTGAAAGCAACTTCTTCAGTGACCATGAGACTTGCGAGACTGGTAGATGGAGAAAGGTCATTGTCCAAGGCCCTAAGCTTGGGTCTTTTTTCCTTATCCTTCTTACACTTAGGGAGCCCGACCTCAAGATGACCGGTGGATGCCATCGGACATTGCAACGAAGATTGGAGACTTAACTGCCTAGCTAAGATCTCAGCCCTACACCTAAAAGTCCTAGAACTGAATCATGCACAGAATTGACAATTATGAACATCGTGATCTGGGCCTAGACATGTGACACACAGTGAATGGAAGTCTCAGTGTGGGATTTGCTTACCACAGTGGAGATAATTGTTAAGCTTATCTGACATGGGTTAAAGCAAGGAAAAAAAATGAGTTCCCCAATGGGATACTTAACTTTTATATAACTTCTCTTGGAGAAGACCGCTTCTGGCTCCAATGTCAAGAAAAGACAGATATCATGGCATCAGCTGGCTCTCTTTATACCCAAGCAAACTGACATTGGCTAGGACATCTGCCAGCCTAAGGAGGAGGGAGATCATTTTCTCTGACAGTTGTGCTGGCCAAGAGCTTTCACAGCAGGAAATCCCACAAGTCAGGACTGCAACAATGAAACATGAAGAACATCAGATAGCTGCTTTTAAAGCTGCAAATAAGGAAGAGAGATTGTGCATTTTGTTTGAAAAGGTAATCATACTAGGACAATATGTGAGTTCCTTGAAACAAACAACAGAATAGCAACAAACAGAAGAAGAGAGGTGACAAGGAAGCTGCAAGATCTGGAAGAAGATAAAGCAACAATTAAAGCTGAGCTGCAGGAACAGATTCCTAAAATACTTGAACTAACAGATATAATACAAGGACATGGAGAAAAGACAATCTTGAAAACTGCTCAAGAAGAAATAAAATCAAGATAAGTGGAATACAGGAGAGAGTATGAGTAACAGTAATCTGAAGCAATTTGTAAAGCAGCTATTACACCAGAGATATGTGATGCCAGCAAATCAAAAAAACACTAACCTAGAGAATATACTGAGTGGGACAGCAACAAACAGCAGCAGAGGGAAATTAAAATGAAATAATAAGGCAAGCAAAAATAATTGAAGTTATCCCATTTGTAGAGATGTTCATAAAGGTGGTTGAGGATTATTCAGAAGCACTCTATAAGAGAAAGCAAAAAAGCTATGCTGGAGATTTGTTTATTTATTTATTTATATTTGTTGACCAGGAGTGTCTGACTGGACGTAGGTCCATTTTCAGTGGAGGCCTGGGGAGAAAAGCTCCACAGTTAAAATAAACAGACAGTAGTTACACTGGATTACATAGCAATTAACAATTTACATAGCAATTACTTACAACATACTTACAGATGAAGAACATAGTACATCAGTAGACAACTAGAATCTTTATCTGTGAAGTACATAACAGACATTAAAATGTTACAAGAAGAAGTTCCTGATGTATAATAAGTACTGGCTTATGAGCATCTGAGCTTGCTATAATCAAGGTAGTTAGTGGAGTGGAAAGAAAGGTAGTGGTTGGATGGGGAGGGTGATATTAGAGTGGGTGTCTGATATTAAATGAACTTAGAGTACACGGAACAGCTACATTAGGATGTTTCAAACATTGTTTTTTTCTAATCATTTTGCATAAGTTTCTAAAATGTGAGGTTTGGTGAGTTGTGTATGTATGCAAAAAATTAGAATTGTCTGACTTCAGCTCACAGCATGTAAAAAAATCACACTGTTTCCAGTACCACTAATTGCATTCCAGTGTTGTATTTATCTATCTCCAGTCAGTTTTACTTGAGCCTCATAACCTCCTGCATCCTACTTTACTTATTTAAAGCCTTGTGCACTATTTAATTCTATTTTCATTGTTTAAAATTCTATGTGGTTTCCTGTTTGCACTGTACAGAGTGAAACATTGTATTTAATTACTTTTTGGTGATTTATCAGTTCATGTAGTTTCTGCACATGTGGCTGGCAGTGTTAATGTTAATTGATAGAACCATCAGCTTAGTGAGAAAGTCAACCAGAGCTGCTACTGCTGTCTGGGTTGTTGGCCAGCAGTTACCTGCCCTTAATATCTCAACTTGCTCAAATCAGCTTCCAATCAACAGTCACATTTTACGCAGCCTGTTCTATGATCTTAAAACCAACAAGTTAACTCTTTCACCGAGTTGTTCAAATGCTGCTGATGAAGTTCTGCAGTTATGGCAGTTAGCTAGCATACCCACAACACAGAAGCCAAATGCAGTGGCAAAAATCAAAAGTCTGTATGAGAAGCATTCTAGAATCAGGAAGAATAAGAAATGCCAGTCAGATGCACAGTCTCGGAAACAGATTTGAGCAATGCACTTTTCAAGCTTTTAGATGTGGGGCCTGCTGATGCAGAACTATTGATAAAGACTCAAGAAGACTGGGATTTTCTACAAGATCATCTAGCTTTGTTTGTATGCTTGTTGTTTGTTTGCTTGTTATTTACCTGAAACGCTAATTCCACCTAAAAACGCGGCTTTTCAGCGCTTCTGTGGATCCCTAGTGATATCTGCATTGCTTACTGTACTTATTTCCTTGTTTCACTTGAATGAAAGTGACTGTTTGTCGTTTTTGCATTTAAGTTACCTGTAGCGCATTGCATTTAAATTACCTGGCAATTGCTCACTAAAGCAATTATATAAGTCAGCACTAAAAAATTAAAAGCATTACACCCTCACAAACTCCCCTTGAGTACCTTGTTCCTCATTGGCCCTTTTTTTCAATTATAAAGGAATTCCCAATACTATTCTAGCATGTCCAAAGGTCAGTTGTCAATCTCCTCTCCGGTCCAGCTGGTGAATCTGGGAATCTTGAGGCAATGTTACAACTGCCTCATATACACAGACAACCCTCTCCTCCTCCCAACAAATTCCAACACATGTGAGAGATGCAACCATATAGCCAAACTGGAGGCTAAGCTCTCTCAACTCAGTACTGGCGTAGCCAGTCAGGAGGAAAAGGAAACCACACTCACTACAATTCCAGTCTCACATAGACCTACCACGACAGCAAACCAAACACATAAACACACAAAAACATACTCGTAAATGATGTAAATGATGTAAAAGATGTAAATGATCTGGTCATGTCCACAAGTTCAATACACAGAGCAAGGCAAGCTGCATGACAATCCATTGCTGAGAAAGTAAAGAAGCAGTTTCAACCATCAACACCCCTTGTAGCACATTTTGATGGGAAGCTGTTACCTCAAGGTGATGGAGAATTTACTGATTACATGCCAATTGTTGTTACAGGTCAAAATACTGAAAAACTGCTGGACGTACCCCAACATCCATCAAGCACTGGTGAGCTGATGGGACAAACAGTGGTACAGAGATTGCATAGTTGGTCAGGTGTTCCAGAATGGCTGGCCGGTTTATGCTTTGATACCAGTGCCAATACTGGTGTGCACACAGGTGCCATCACAGTGATCCAGAGAGCATTTGAGAACCAACTCTTGTTTTTACCAAGCAGATATCACATTTTAGAAATTATTTCTACAGCAGTGTTTGACATGTTCTTCCCATATTTAGGACCACAAATAGCAGTTTTTAGAAGATTTAAAGAATACTGGAAACTTCTTGACTTGAATGCATACGCACCACTGGTTAAGGAAAGTGGAGGTAATGGATGCCTGTTAGACTGTGAGAAACACTGGCTAGCTAAGAAACAAAGTGAGGTTGTTGCACTATTGCGAGACAAGCTGATGTGTGAAACAGCCTTGTAATGATTACCTTGAATTTCTCAAGCTGTCACTGCTCATCCTCGATAACACTCCACATTTGCTTTCAGTCCACCTGGTGCATACCATCGTGCCAAGTGGATGGCAAAAGGCATCTTTTCCGGGAGCAGTTTAGATTAATTGCACATGAAATTCAGGCTTTTCACCAAATCTGCTTCTTCACAGTGACAGTGTATGTTAAGGCATGGTTTTCAGTGGGTCTATATTATATAGTCAAAGCTTTAGGTAATCAAATACCTAAACCTCGACACCAAAACATCGAAAGCTGTAAACAACGAATGGCCACTTCTGCGAATTCTTCGTAGGGAAAGAATTTGCTTAGCCAAGGAAAATAAAAATTTCAAACCCTAATCGAGTGGGGGGCTTCGTCCCCCTCACCCCCCTAACTATATATACCAACTCTGAGATTGCTCTACAGTGGAGAAAAGGGCAGATTCCTGATAACGGCCAAGCAAATTCTTTACCTTCAAAGGAATTTGGGGAAGTGGCCATTCAATGTTTACAGCTTTTGCTGTTTAGGTGTCAACCTTTAGGTATTCAGTTATCTAAAGTTTCGATCACCTACTCTAGACCCTTTTCAGCTACTGACACTTGCTTGGTCCACTCAATGATCTTTGCCTATTGCAGACACTGGGAGTCGTTTACAGCCATAGACAACCAGATGGATCAAGTTGCTTTGTGAAAGCTCAAGGGACACCTTTGATATTTAAGCGAAGATCTCATAGCACTGTCCTTGTTCTCAAATTAAGTGTGGACCAAAGCGAAACAGCACATTATTCAAGTCTTGAAAAAGTCACCCAGTAAGGAAGATCTAAGAAAAGTCAATGCAAAAGCTGTTGCCAGTTTCCAGGACATGACCTTATCTGACTTCGCAACAGAACGATCAATGAACATGTTCACTGCTGGCAACATAAACACATCTTTCCTAACAGCTGATCCTGCAGAATGGAGTGACATGCCTGACTTTATCATTGCAAAACAAACTGTTACAGCTTTGTAAGTTGTTAACGACTGTGCCGAACGAGCAGTCAAATTATCAACTGACTTCTGTCAGCCTCTGACTCACAAAGAGGAACAGTGAAAGCTGATATATCAGATTACTGAAAACCATCGACAGAAAGTTACAGAACCACTAAAAAGACACTATAGTACTATAAATTAACTGATGTAAACTTGAGCTTACTACCTATAAATGTTAATTTTTACTAGGCTTATTTTTTTCCTAAACTGTTTGACATTTGTGTTGCTCAGAATTACAAACAGACATTTCAGCTGCAGCATGATTTGCCATTTGTGTACTGATTTGTGAATATATTTCATTTCTATTGGCACAATTTGGAAAAAAATGTAAAGATCTCAGAGTGAAGATGCACTGAGCTGTCACTTAACTTAAAGAGTTTAAGGCTTTATATTTTACATGGTTCTTTGTCCTACCAATCCTCATAAAATCAGGGGGTATGTGAACAAAAAAAAATGTTTTTTTTGCATATATACATGAAACACCCTAAGCTACCTGGTTGAAATACCCTGCAATTCTGAAAGTGCATCAGAAAGGGGAATGTTTCAGGCTGACGAACACAGAGGATGATCAAAAGTTTAAGTAAAGGTATCACAGACAGCTAAACAACCCGGGCAGTAAAAATCTAAATTGTCTGCAAGTCACAGAGTGGGAGAGGAGCCTTACATGTGGGAGAGGTGATGCAGACTTACTGGGAAGACAGTGCTAAAACCCCTGCAGGGAAGAAGATGATCAAGAAGTGTGGAGGGGACAGCTATCCAAAATGAAACCAGGAGGAAATAAATCACAAAGGAAATAACAAGAAGATGAGAAAAGAGAAAATGGAAAAGAAAAGACGATGATGGAAATGAGATAAGTGACAGAGATATACCAAAGGGACAGAAGAATAAAAGCCTCTTCTAATTAAGATTTAGGCATAAAAACAGAGAAAAAAAGCAAAGACAAACAGACAAGGGAGAGCTCTTTGGAGATTGGATGGCTCAGGCTCCTCAAAAATGAACTGCTGGACAAATGAGGGACTAAACAAGCTGAATAGACATAATTATGATAAATCGTAAAGCCAAAGAGCTGGACGGCAGGACTACAGAAGGACTAAAAGTGCCAGAGAAAAAGAGAAACAATAAATAAGTTGAAGGAATGGACATATAAATGCAAATGATTGTGGACAGTTCAGGAAGGATGTATTAAATAAAACTGATGCTTACACTGTTAAGCATGCCCCAGGGACCACAACTTTACAAACAATGACATGAACTGAATCAATTCCCATGGCAATGAAGGGTATTGCAGTCAAGAGTTCTTGTTTGACTTGCTGTTCTCTGCCTGACTACTGTATATATCTGTCTGCATTTCATTTTGGTGTTATTCACTTAAGGTTTGGTTACTTATATTCTTTTGTCTTTTTCTTGTACTGCATTTTGTTTTATTTTAAATTTTAGTTCTTTTGGAGTTTTAAGAGGTCTTGGCTAAGGTCAGGTAGAAAAAAATCCTTTCACGGACAGTGAATAATATCCAGTTAATTATTTGGATGAGCTGAGAAACAGCAGTCCTCATTTAACTACAAATATTTAGTGGCATCTTTATTTAGCTGTAGTGCTTATCAGACTTGCTGTTCTCTGCCTATTTCTAATCTCTGTCTGAATTTATTTTTTCCCAACCAGCCACCCTGCTGCTGTTGTGCTTTTAAACTTGGTGACTTTTGAGTTGTCCACCCCTAATATAAATCTGATTTTGGCCACTCCTCACATTATCATCTCATCAGCACATTCCACTAAGAACTGAGAGATCAGCTGGGATGGTCTCTCCCCTTAGTCTCTTAAACTTGAATTATCTTCTGTTTCTTACCTTCCCACTTACTAAAAACAACTGCACTGTATTCAGCTGATTTTACAGTATTTGTGTTCTTAAAGTGTTCAATTGTATCTAATCTGCTGCATTTAATAGCCTCATTGCATTATAACTGCTATTCTAAACCTCATAGTTCTGATTTAAGCACTTGGGTCCATACTAGTTATCTTACATTAGGAAGGTTTGTGGGCTACACTCTTATGGCAGGAAAGGAAGCTTATACTCTTCATAGTTTGGAATTGCTTGTTGAAGGTTTATTGTGTCTGTTATTCTGGCTTATTGTGGCTACTATTCTAAAAGAGTCTTAGTAGTAGTTTAAGTGCTTAGGCTCCAAACCAGTTATTTTACTTTAAGACAGCTTCTGGTCTACACTCTTGTGGAAAGAGAGAGTAACACCCTTCTGAGATGGGAATTGCTGATGAAAGCTTATTGTGTCTTTATTCTGGTTTAAAGGAGAAATGTGCCCCAAAACTAAAAAAAAAAATAGGTTTTTCATTAAATCTTGAACTTTTCTGCATTGCTAATGCCTCTGTATCAAAGTAAATGGTTACTGTTATTTTCTAATTTGTTATACCCTAAAATGATCTGAAGGAGGCTGCCATATTTTACAGTCAATGTCCTTGCCTTCCTTATGTCATGTTAGAGGGACAGAAAGAAATCCTTAAGATGAGGGGATCATTTACTATAGTTTTCTCTCTCATCAGTTGACATTGATGTGATTGTTTACTTCTCACTGTCAGCATCAATCCACATTTTTAATTGCTTTGCTTCCTTTGATTTTCATTAGTGGCCACCTCTACTGCAGCATTTTAAGGAATGTTTGAATGGCAGGCTTGAAAATGTAGCCGAGTTAATTGTTCTTTTCAAAGTAACAACTGTAATTCAGTGTTCAAGTATGAGAAATCTGACCCCATTGATTAATGGGTGTTAATTTGTCTGAAATGGTTTGTGTTGCTTTCACAGTTTTAAATAATGATGGATATGCACTTCCCAACTCTCTCTCTGTGGCCAGTCTGGTTGAGATTGGTATTCTGAGGCATTGTAGCAATTGCCTCATGTATGCTGACAACCCACTTAGTCTTAATAAAACAGATTTAAAAAAACTTCATCTCTAAAAGGCTATTAACCAGCTGCCTCTGATAACTATAGTGCTTGTAAATAAATTAATTTGGAACAGCCTCCCATGCAATACACTCATACCGTCACATAAATATACATATCAGGGATCCCTAAGAATTATCTGAAAACAGTTTTTGTGGTGTTCTTCAGCTGCCATAAATTCATTAGGATCTCTGTATTCTTATCAGTACTGGCCCAAGTTGTAACAATCTAGTCGAGCAGCCATCTACTTGTAGCCTCCTCCCCCAATCCTAGTTTACTAACACAAGTGCTACTGTTTTGGCACCATTTTTATAAGCCCCCTCCATGCAGTGTGTGCGCCAGGCAAGTTGTTACTTTTTTTTTTCTGCATTATAATTGTATTTGTTCACCAGAGTTTTTGTTAAAATGTTAATGTTTCCATGAGCTTGATTTATTTACTGCAATGTTTCAAACAGCTTATCGGCTATTTTACTCTTTAGTGACCTTAATAAGTCTTAAGCTAGGGATTGTTGAGCTAGTGTACATATCACATGGTCAAATACTAGGGTATTTGGGTACTAGAACTAACCTTAACGCTATGGAGAATTACTGTATTAACTTGTTAAAAGACTGCAAAATTAGGGTCAAGAAGCCAGACAAGGGGGGTGGCCTGGTTTTCATGGACCATGCAGTTTATGTAGATAAAATGGAGCGCCAACTTGGCACAGATTCATATACTAAAGTATCATTGAATGAAGTTAATGGGGCATATAATAAGATTAGGCAAAGTTTGGAAGACTTATTTTTAGAAAGCTCCATAGACATTGAGTTGTACCATTACCTGTCAATGTTGGCCCCTATTATTCCAGCTTTATTTGGCACCTCTAGGATTCACAAATCTTTGAATGACCCACCTTTCAGACCAATAGTTGATGGGAGGGGTTCAATTACTTATGGGTGTGCCAAATTTATAGACAGTATATTTAAACCATATTTAGAAAGCGAATCGCAAATATGCAAAGATTCGTGGAGCTTTTTACAAGATATTAACAAACTTGAATTCAAGCAAAACAGTCATTTCCTTACAATAGATGTTAAGGATCTTTATACGGTTATCCCCCATGCCATTAGAATTGAGTGGACCCGTGAATTTTTGTTAATGAAAAAAGTGGACAATAATGTAATTTATTTAGTGGCTACACTGTTAGAGTTGGTTTTGACCAACAACTATACGACTTTCGATGGTGAGTTTTACCTGCAAAAATCGGGGGTAGCTATGGGCTCCCCGTGTGGTGGAAGTTTCGCCAATGCCGTAATGGCCCATTGGGAGCATAGTCTATTGTTTCAAGACCCATTATTTCAGAAAAATGTCTACTGGTACACTAGGTACCAGGACAATATGTTTTGTATGTGGGTAGGTGATATTTTACAAATACCATCATTTATTAACAACATATCTAAAACGACTACATTCTTGGAATTCACCTATGCCCTGGGGGAAGAATCCATTAATTTCCTTGACATTCTATTAGTTAAAGATTCTGGGAATTTTCGTTATAAAAGCAATATATATAGGAAGACAACGTACTCAAATACTTTCCTCCACTTCTCAAGTTGTCACCCATATCATCAAAAACGAGCAGTGGTAAAGGGCCAAATGGTCACGGCTGCTCGTATGATTTCAGAAGAGATGGAATTTATGGCTGAATGTGACCTATTAGAAATTATGTTCCTCAACAGAGGTTACCCTTTACATTTAATTATGTCTGTTAAAAACGAGGTCAAACAGAAGAGGGTGGAAGGGTTCTTTATTCCACTATTAGGGTGTAAACGTTTAACTGTTGCTGACACCTCACAGAATAATTTAAGTATCAACTTAAATGTTGTTAATTCTACCCAAGTAGTGCCTTCAGAACATAAAGTTGCTTACCAAGTCAGTTTCCTTAATACATACTCACTTGATTATGGTCCTATTAGGGAAATTCTACACAAGAATTGGGCTATAATTAAAGGAAATGAGCTGTTGGTTAAAGCTTTGGGTAATAAACCAAAAATAACCTATAGGAGAGGTTTAAATCTTAAAACCATTTTTAAAAAGGAAAATGATATATGCCATAGTTATAATAACATTAAAGGCATGTTTAAATGTGTTTTTTGCCCACAATGTAAGTAGATAAAAACAGGTAACCAATGTGATATTAATGGTATAAGATATAAAATAAATTCTAAATTTAATTGTGAAACCAAAGCAGTCACATATGTCGCATTATGTAATGGATGTAACGCATTTTATATTGGCAAGACGGAAAGGAAATTAAAGCAGCGGATCTATGAGCATTGTTATGCCATTAGTAATAAAGATCCCAACAACGCTCTAGCTAAACATGTCATAGACTACCCAAGTCATTGTTTTAAATTTGCTATTCTGCAAAGGAGGATGTCAGGGACTAGAGGGGGGCCTTGGCAAATTCAATTAGAATTGGATGAGTTAAAGTGGCAAATAAGAACAAATGCACAAACCTTTCCAGGTCTGAACGATAGTATTTCCAGTAAATGTATGTTGAAATTACTATCGCTTAGGAGATGATTAATTTAATTTATTTTATTTCATCTTATCCAATATATAGAATATTTATTTTACATAAGCAAGTCTTATAAGCATTATTGTTCATGCTGTAGCTTTATTTGTTCTATTAGTAAGAATTACTTGTTTATAATATTATTGGATTTCTTATTTAAGTTTTCATAATAGCAGTCTTACTATGGCATTTATTTAAAATATGTATATATATATATATATATATATATATATATATATATATATATATATATATACATTTTTTATTTTCATCAATGTTTTTTCTAGATGAAGAATTACCTTGATTCATTAATAGCGTCCTGACATTCTTTTATGCTCTTTATTAGTTAAGCGAACTGTTGCTTTAAGGATATGATCTGCTTAATAATTAGAACAGCCTAATTTAGTATAAATGAACCTGTCTGTGTTTTTTAAAACTGTTTTGTCTGATGAAGGCTGGGTATTTCCTGGCCGAAAGCGCTCACATTAAAACAGTTACTTTTTAAGTATTCTACTGTTTCCATTTTGTTTTATTTTAAAAAGTTTACTTGTTTGTTTGAAATTCGTTTCTGGTCACATTACTACTATAAAACAAAAGTTCCCAAAGGCTGTAAATCCAATAAAACCTCCGCTCGAACAGTGAGGATAACACCAGAATTTATTCAGTTCAAAAACACGAAAATCCAAGTCAGGTTAAGCGCTTTCATCCGCAATACAGGCAGATTTCATCAGAACCAGTGACTGTAACTTAATACACTCCTTATAAAGCGTTTTAGGCGCCAAAAAAAATTAATTAAGTAAGACAATTAAAACAATTAAGATTAATACAATTAATACAAAGGTCTGATGTATTGCTAACATATTTTAAATACATGTCCTAAAAGTAAGGCAATGACTTATTTGATGCATTTTTAACATACCTAAATGCACTAACCAACAGTAGTGAAAGCTGTCAAGAAAAGGTGACAATATAAAGGGAATAAAGTATCAATGTTAAATAGATGTAATAAATATAATAAATGTTGTTGAATGTAAATACATTAATGAATTGGTCATTTATAAAATATAATGAAGTAAATAAACAATTTACAATATAATGAATTCAGATACAATATAAATAAAATCTAGTATCAAAATATTTAAATAAATATGTGTCAATAAATATGTAAAAATATAAAAATATTAAAAAGTGTTTAAAATATTGTGGCATGTTTGTTGAACTAAGCATCTAATAGAAGAAAAGGTTTAATACTGATAAAATCATTAAGCCCAGGACAAGTTGTGGCATCACATAATATTTGCCACTTACTTTCCAACAAGGCAAGATATGTTTTCCAATTACCCCCTAGAGCAGTGTAGCTTATGTGGTCAATAATACTAAAAAGGAAAGAATGCTTGGGACCTCTATCTAAAATGTGCTTACTCAAAGCATTTTTACGGTCCTGTTTTTTAATTTTGTATAAGTGTTCATAAATTCTTGTTTTAAATTTCCTTTCGGTCTTACCGATATAGTATGCATCACATAAGGTACATTTAGCTACATAAACCACTCTAGGGGTATTACAATTCCCTGCCATACTGTGCAAGCACGTATTGACAATATTATTTAACCTAATAACCTTAGCATTGTTAATATTTCTGCATTGGTTACAGGCACCACACTTTGTTGTTGGTGTGAGTCTTTTCCCCCCTTTTATCTTATCCTTATTACTTTCTAACATGTTTTTAATATTGATAGAGGTCTTAAAAACAAACTTAGGTAGTGGTCCTGCTATGGCACTAACCTCATCAGATGTAGTTATAAGGTTCCAATGTTTAATAAGTATATCTTTGATAAAATCTGTGTAGGGGGTGAACATAAGTACACAAACATTTCTGTTGCTGTGTTCATCTTTTTTAGTTTGCAAAAGTGGTTTTCCTAACAAAGGTAGGTATTTGTGACCCCATTCTTTTTTAACATATGTGATTATAGGGGTAAGCATAGCCTCCGAATATCCTCTATTGATGAACATATTGTATATAACATTCAATTCTTGTTCCATGGTATCTTTATTAGATGACATGCGTGCCGCTCGAATACATTGACGGGTGACAGCTACCGTAGAATAGATAATCATTAGAAAAGGTATCTTTTCTATAAATCCTAGACTCAAATTCCTTGTCATTAGTACTAATAAAGGTGTCTAAGTAGGAAATACCTTTAGATTCGGACTTGTAGGTGAATTTCAAGAAACTTGTCGTGTTATTCAAGTAATCTATAAAAACACTGATCAGTTCAACAGGTCCATTCCAAAGGATAAATAAATCGTCAAGGTATCTAGTGTAGTGTACAATGTACTTGTAATACTCACTGGAAAAAACATACTGGGATTCCCATTCTAACATAACGAGATTGGCAAACACTGGGGCGCAAGAGGCCCCCATTGCAACCCCACTACTCTGTCTAAACAGTTCCCCTTGGAACTGTAAAAAGTTATAGTCCAAAACCAATCCCATCATGTCCACTTTGAGATTAATTTTGTCCCAACTCAAAGCTGAGTACTTCCTTAAACTATTAAAGAAATATTCTAGACCAGTCTCTCTGGGGATGCTGGAAAAAAGGTCGACCACATCTACTGTTAAAAATGTCAAATCCTTTTGCCATTTTAAAGGGGTCAGGTTCCCCAGGAAATTCCAAGAATCCTTAGTCAGGTGACTCACATTATCGTAAATATGTTTTGTCCAGGCATCGATCCCTATATTGTAAGTTTTAGACTTGGAACCTGAAATGATCGGCCTGAAAGGGGGCTTCTCAAGGTTCTTATGTAACTTGGGGATCTATAAAGCCAGTTTTAGTCTACGACAAAAAAATTTGATTTCTTTAATAGTTTCTATAATGTTAAATCGAGCCGTTGGAATAAATTTCATCCCCTTACTAAATAACAAATAAAAATCTTCGTTAATATCGAACTCAGTGTAGTTATAAACATTTAAACCTTTAAAGGTGTGTATAGTCGGAAATGTTTGCTCTCCTGTAACCACATGATGCAGTTCTTGTGACTTTTTGTTAAAGGCATCGGTACCTCCTAAACATAAAAAGGGGCACATAGACTGGCCTAAATCGTGTGCCACAAGTTCGTCTAAGTTTAAAATCTCCTTTTGTAAGATTTGGGGGCGGGGTGGAACCGTCCCCCTTGAAAATTCTCATTGTCTTCAATTACCCAGGAGCCTGTACGGCCTCTGTCCATTCTATCAAATTCCATATGTGTGTGGGCATAAGTCTTCTTGTTGTGTGGCCATACATAAGCTCTCTGTTGTCTATAAAAACCCAAATCTCTATCAATTTTCCTATTCTTTCTACTAAATGTAGTTGATGCCTTATGTTCAGCCATTTGAAATTGTTTGTGGTATAAATCATACCACTTATCAAAATTTATATCTTGAACTATATCCTCATTTAAAATCTCAATTTCATTAGTAATAAGTCCCATTTTTTCGTCATTGTACTTCATTAATCTTTTCATAAATGAAAAACCAAATTCATCAAACATACTGTTGAAATCCTTAATAATGCTATCACTGTATTCTAAACCTAAGGGTAACTTAAAAAACCGTAACCCTTTAAGTACAATTTCTAAATTAATACATTGTTGTAAGTAAGCATTGTCTATCTTGATACATTTAGCATGTAGTATTTTCTTTCCCAGTGCGTATATTTTTTGTTTAATTGAAACCTCTCCTGGGTTGTAATTAGTCTTTTTGTGAACATAATGGGTATCATTTTGCTTAAAAACAACATCACAGTTGATAAAGTTATCAATATCATCAGGTTTATAGCGCTTATCTGTAACAAGCCCTGCTTGGCTTTTGTTACTCTGCCAATTCTGTTTGTCAAATGGACTAGATATAACTTTCTTTTTAACAGTACCTTTATGAGAGTCCTGGCATTTAGCCATGGTGGAATAAGTTTTAACCACCTCCCGATGTTTTGGTCTAGCTCCCTGTCGATGTATTTCATCGTCCAGGTGGAATAAACTAAAATCAAAAGTGCAGTCCGCATCCAAAGAAATATTTAAGTTATGATCTTGTAATACTGCTTCTTTAATTGTGTTCCGCGTATCCTGACGCTGCAAAACCCCACCTGAAACTAGTATGTGAACGTTCGGGGGTTGTGCGTTTGGAATTTCATCCAAACTATTATTAATAGAACCAGCATTGTCATTAGAAGCTGGATTCACATTGGTAGCTGTTGAATTAACCGGCTTGGTAGAGTCCGAGGGACAGGGCTCTGTCCGATGTGTAATATTAGAAGAAAGTTTACTAACTAAGTCCAAGAGCTTACTGACGTCAGCTTGAAGGGAGTTAACCTCTGCCCTTAAAGAGACCAGTTCCTCCTTGTCCAATGAAGCGGGCGGTGATCCGGAAATGTCAGCCATCAGGAAGAAGAGAAACCAAGAACAAAAAACGCTGACCAGCGACTGCTTTATAGTTTAATGACAAGAACAGTGACCAGGATAGACATAATAAAACTCACAAATTAAAGAAAAAAAGTGCATTTATTCCTAGTTGCCACCCCACAGTTGCTCAATTTGAAAAAATTGTAACCCAAGATATGTATTGGTTAAACCACTATATTAAGGTTAAAAAAGACTATGTGTATTCACATCAAGACAACCTTACTTTTAAAGAGAGGGAATGTTTGAACAACATTATAGACAACCGTGACATTAGGATCATGAAGCCAGACAAAGGAGGTGGGATTGCACCGTTTAACACCGTTGATTACAATCAGGAAATTTACAACATCCTCCACCACACTGGCAACTATGAGGAAGTGTCTCTCAACCAAGTAAATATTGGTTACAAACACATAGACTTAGTAATTGAGGAATATTTATTGGATAACAGGATAACAAATGACACTTATGAATTCATTAGAGAAGAATTCCCTAGGATGGCCACTATTTTTGGGATCCCCAAGTTACATAAGAACCTTGAGAAGCCCCCTTTCAGGCCGATCATTTCAGGTTCCAAGTCTAAAACTTTCAATATAGGGGTCACTATCGATGCCTGGACAAAACATATTTACGATAATGTGAGTCACCTGACTAAGGATTCTTGGAATTTCCTGGGGAACCTGACCCCTTTAAAATGGCAAAAGGATTTGACATTTTTAACAGTAGATGTGGTCGACCTTTTTTCCAGCATCCCCAGAGAGACTGGTCTAGAATATTTCTTTAATAGTTTAAGGAAGTACTCAGCTTTGAGTTGGGACAAAATTAATCTCATAGTGGACATGATGGGATTGGTTTTGGACTATAACTTTTTACAGTTCCAAGGGGAACTGTTTAGACAGAGTAGTGGGGTTGCAATGGGGGCCTCTTGCGCCCCAGTGTTTGCCAATCTCGTTATGTTAGAATGGGAATCCCAGTATGTTTTTTCCAGTGAGTATTACAAGTACATTGTACACTACACTAGATACCTTGACGATTTATTTATCCTTTGGAATGGACCTGTTGAACTGATCAGTGTTTTTATAGATTACTTGAATAACACGACAAGTTTCTTGAAATTCACCTACAAGTCTGAATCTAAAGGTATTTCCTACTTAGACACCTTTATTAGTACTAATGACAAGGAATTTGAGTCTAGGATTTATAGAAAAGATACCTTTTCTAATGATTATCTATTCTACGGTAGCTGTCACCCGCCACACATCTTTAGAAGTGTATTTAAGGGTCAATGTATTCGAGCGGCACGCATGTCATCTAATAAAGATACTATGGAACAAGAATTGAATGTTATATTCAATATGTTCATCAATAGAGGATATCCGGAGGCTATGCTTACCCCTATAATCACATATGTTAAAAAAGAATGGGGTCACAAATACCTACCTTTGTTAGGAAAACCACTTTTGCAAACTAAAAAAGATGAACACAACAACAGAAATGTTTGTGTACTTATGTTCACCCCCTACACGGATTTTATCAAAGATATACTTAATAAACATTGGAACCTTATAACTACATCTGATGAGGTTAGTGACATAGCAGGACCACTACCTAAGTTTGTTTTTAAGACCTCTATCAATATTAAAAACATGTTAGAAAGTAATAAGGATAAGATAAAAGGGGGAAAAAGACTCACACCAACAACAAAGTGTGGTGCCTGTAACCAATGCAGAAATATTAACAATGCTAAGGTTATTAGGTTAAATAATATTGTCAATACGTGCTTGCACAGTATGGCAGGGAATTGTAATACCCCTAGAGTGGTTTATGTAGCTAAATGTACCTTATGTGATGCATACTATATCGGTAAGACCGAAAGGAAATTTAAAACAAGAATTTATGAACACTTATACAAAATTAAAAAACGGGACCCTAAAAATGCTTTGAGTAAGCACATTTTAGATAGAGGTCCCGAGCATTCTTTCCTTTTTAGTATTATTGACCACATAAGCTACACTGCTCTAGGGGGTAATTGGAAAACATATCTTGCCTTGTTGGAAAGTAAGTGGCAAATATTATGTGACGCCACAACTTGTCCTGGGCTTAATGATTTTATCAGTATTAAACCTTTTCTTCTATTAGATGCTTAGTTCAACAAACATGCCACAATATTTTAAACACTTTTTAATATTTTTATATTTTTACATATTTATTGACACATATTTATTTAAATATTTTGATACTAGATTTTATTTATATTGTATCTGAATTCATTATATTGTAAATTGTTTATTGACTTCATTATATTTTATAAATTACCAATTCATTAATGTATTTACATTCAACAACATTTATTATATTTATTACATCTATTTAACATTGATACTTTATTCCCTTTATATTGTCACCTTTTCTTGACAGCTTTCACTATTGTTGGTTAGTGCATTTAGGTATGTTAAAAATGCATCAAATAAGTCATTGCCTTACTTTTAGGACATGTATTTAAAATATGTTAGTAATACATCAGACCTTTGTATTAATTGTATTAATCTTAATTATTTTAATTGTCTTACTTAATTAATTTTTTTGGCGCCTAAAACGCTTTATAAGGAGTGTATTAAGTTACAGTCACTGGTTCTGATGAAATCTGCCTGTATTGCGGATGAAAGCGCTTAACCTGACTTGGATTTTCGTGTTTTTGAACTGAATAAATTCTGGTGTTATCCTCACTGTTCGAGCGGAGGTTTTATTGGATTTACAGCCTTTGGGAACTTTTGTTTTGCAGTCGCTGTTCACATTACTACTATACTTAAGCTTAGCCACAACATTCAAAAATAAACCAGCTACAACCAACTACACTAAAACAACCTCTTCCACCAACCTACCCACAAAACAAGCCCACTACTCCAATAGCTTCCGTCAACTATTTCATTATCCCCTCCCTTACAACTCTAACACCAAATCAAACCACTGAAATCACCAAACCCCATTTTAATGCCCTAAATTCAAACCTCAGAACTAAAAAACAACCCACTATACACTTACCTAATATTGAAATTACTACCGAGTGGTGACATTCACCCTAACCCCGGACCAAACATACAATGAGACTCCAAAAACTTAAACCTAATTACTATCAACCTAAGAAGTATTAGACAACAAGACAGTATTAGTCTTATTAGACAACATCTCTACATGCATGGACTGAACAAAATAAACCAGACATAGTAGCCCTAACCGAAACCTTGCTACACCCCAACATAAAAGACACAAAAAGTATACCCCCAACTTTGCCATATACAGACTGGACAAACCAAAAAGAAGGGTGGGGGGATAGCTCTCCTATATCTCTCTACACTCAACATTACTCCCTACCCAAACACTATACCCACATTCCATAATGCTGAGATACTAATAACCAACCTAAGTCTTAACAACACAAAAAAAGTCTGTATCATCATAGTTTACATCCCACCTGGAAACAATGTACCAGTCTTGGACATCTGAAAACATTAAGGTAGAAACAGTCATCTTGGGCGACATGAACATAAACTGGCAATCAATCCATCACTGCAAACTCCCCCATCACAAGTATCAATCTGTATGGTTTCAAACTAATTATAAACCCAACAAAATTCAATAAAGATCCTATTAGCCACTCCACCTTAGACTTGATACTTGTATCTCACCCAATTAACTTCTCCTCCTCAGGCACACCCTCAGACTTACTAAGTGACCATCTTCCAGCCTTTGCCATCAGGGTTAACACCCACCTTCCAAAAAAACACTGCCTAAATCAGTTAGGAATACAATTAAACTTAACCAACAAACACTTAACAATTTACTACAAAATATACACTGGACACCCCTTAAATTTCTATCTCTCAGCAATGCCATACAATATCTTAATACTACATTCCTGAAAATACTTGATAGTCTTGCTCCAGTACAAACCAAAAAGGGTAAAGAAAACCAAAACCCATGGATAACCTCTGAATGATTCAGCCTCATGAAACAATGAGACACAGCATGGAATAAATGGTAACATAATATAATCCAGCAAAGTATCCAAACCTTTAAAACACTACATAACAGAGTAACCAAACTAGTCAAACAAATGTAAAAAACGCTACTATTCTACCCTCCAGTTACAATACAAACACAACCCCCAAATATTCTGGCACTCCATATCACCCTCCTCAACCCAGGAACAAATAAGGAAACTCCCCTTCAACGAATACCCCCATCTCACACAGCATAGGAATTTAATAAAAAATTCATAAAATTCACAGCTGACCTACTCACACCAAGACTTCCTTAGGATACCCCCATCTAAACTTAAACACTAGCTACAATAACTCTACACCATCCAAAACAAACTAAGCCCACAACCACACAAATAACCAAACAGCCCCAGTACCCCTTTCTCCTTTCAACCCATACCCACCTCAAAAATAAAAAAGCTACTGCTCAAGCTAAAACCCTGCTCCACATCAGCAGGCAACCTCCCACCCTAATACCTAAAACGGACTGCAGACTCTGCTGCATACCCAATCAGCATCCTTATAAACAGATCGCTCTCAGAAGCAATGGTCCCAATGATATGGAAACAGTCACACATAATACCAATACATAAAGGAGGACACTCCACTGATATATCCAATTATTGCCAAATATCAATACTATCCCCTCTATCAAAAATAATGGAAAGATGCATCCACCTACAGTTAGTGAAGTACCTGCAACAAAACAACCTGCTTACTCAAACTCAGCATGGCTTCCGGCCAGATCACAGCACATCCACTGCACTTTTATCCTTTATAGACACTATTCACAAGTCCAGGAATAAAGGATACCTCGCATCTGCAGTATTCCTGAATCTCTCAAAAGTGTTTGACACGGTTTTACACCCTTTACTTCTAGAAACACTATCCAATCTAGGATGCTCCACTACCACACTTCAGTAGTTCCAGAGCTATCTACATGATCAGAAGCAAACAGTAAAATGGTATAACCAACACTCCCCCTTCCTACTTAATCCTACAGGAGTTCCCCAAGGCTCCATCTTAGGTCCCCTACTGTTTAACTCATTCACACCAATGGAGCTCAGGAAGTTTGCACTATAACTTCCGATGGGCCTAAGCCTTTTTTCAGAATCAAAGTATGTCCTCACATTTCAAACAAATTTTCATATCTCTGGGATTATAGGGGCTACTAAAACGTTTTATATGTCAAACTCTTCAGCACAAACTCTTTTTACACTGGTAGTATTCTTTAGGTTCTAGGTCTTAAACTGAATTTTATAAGTCACAGTAAACACAGTCCCCTGGATTCTGCAAGCCCTGCACGGCGTGCAAGACTAGTGCAGGAGCTCCAGCAGTTTTATTGTTATCTAAAGCATGTATGTATACTGTTATTTCTTTGGAGCTTTTCTCCCCAGGACTCCAATGAAAAATGACACATGTTGGACTTATCCTGGTAAAATAAATGTTAAATAAATAAACAAGTCTGCCGTGCGATCCAGGAATAACCTGTAGGGACGTGTGCTCCTGCACTAGTCCTGCATGGACTCAGCCCCTGTATGCAAATTACTCCATTTACAGGAGAAATCCACGCAAATGAGGTGAATTTGCAATCCATGAAGCTGGAAACTGGCCATGCAGGTCTAGTGTAATCTGCAAAAATGTACTCTGCCAGTAACGGAGTACATTTCTGCAAACTACAAAACAGAGCCATGATAGCTCCAAATAAAGGGTGGATATCATGTAGGACGCATACCAATGGCCAACTATAAGGCCACTGGCATGGAAAACAGTTGCAAAAATAAATAAATCAACTTTTATTTTTTAGCCGATCTCTGACGTTTAAAAGTAGGGCAGCGGCTCACAAATGGGATTGGGTGGAAAATAAAAAAGAACAACATAAAGTAAGCATTCTAACCAAAATCACTATTTTGCCATTATACTCAATGACAGGAAGAAGACAACATGGCCAGTGAATAGTGGTTGCTAAGGGGGGAGGCTCAGCATGGGACATGTAACTATGCATCAGCAGGCAATCCTATGCAAATGAGGGGAATGATACTGAATCCCAGAGTTCCCCTGCATGCTAGTCAGCACCCAACAGTATAAGAGCAGGAATAGCTTGGTGCAAGCCTAGGAGTAAGCTGACATCATAGGGGTGTGTGTCAGGCATACTGTAAGCGGACTGGAGCCCTGTGTCTCGGGTTCGCCCTTAGCTTAGCAGAGCTAAGCAAGGGGGTGTGTCTGACACTGCCTAGCACTCTTTACATTGTCTAAGTGGGTGTGCGTGCCGCGCACCGGGTTTTAAAGGAAAAAAAGTAAACCAGGAAATAGTAGCTCTGTGCACATTTGAGCACTGGGTTTGCGCAGCACGCCCCAGGGCTTAAATAGGAAGGCAATGGGAAGGGAAAACAGCAGTAGGAAGGTAAATTAGGAGAACTAGTATAGCTGGCAGGTGAAATGTATCAGAATCAGCCAGTTACACAGCAAGCAGACCAGCCCACCCCAGAACACTACTACAAGCTATGCAAACACCTTTCCCTCTGTTTTTCCCACATACTCTACACCACCGGTGTATACAGGCAGGGAACTTTTAACAAACAAAACAACAAAATGATAGGGGCTGCAATATCTATCATACAACAACATGTGAAAGAGGCTGAGGTTGGTTAGGATGTGAATCCTGTCAACCAACCCACAGTGAGGAGACAGAGAAGAGTGCACAGACCCAGGGTAACCTACCAGGGGCTACATGAGCTGGAGATAGTGGAGTGCTATAGGGTGGACAAGGACCTCCTACAGCAAACTTTTGAGCTGTGCCGGCCATGCCTGCCACACAGAACTAACAGAGGGGAACCCATCCCAGTGGATACCAAGGTATGTGTAGGCTTAAGAATACTAGCTCTAGGTACCTTCTAAAGGCAAATTGGGGATATGATGGGGATCTTACAGGCATCAGCATCCAGGATACTCCACCAGTTCCTGGATGCCATGTCAGCACATGCCAGTGAGCACGTATATTTCCCCAACACCCATGAGGTGTTGGCCAGCAATATGCATCTCTTCCATCAAATAGCAGAATACCCTGAGGTAGTGGGTACTATAGACTGCACGCACATATGCATCAAAGTCTACATCAACCAAAAGGGATTCCCCTCCATCAACTGCCAGGTCATGTGCGATGCCCAGGGCATAATAATGAATGTGTGTGCTGGCTGCCCTGGAAGCTATCACAATTCCCACATCTGGCATCTGACACAGCTGTACCAGAGATTTGCCAATGGGGACATCCCTTACGGTCACCTAGTGGGGGATGCCGATTACAGAACTGGAGCCGTGGCTGATGACACCCATCAAAAATGCACACACACCCGAACAAAAACTCCATAATGAGCCACACGCACAGACCAGAATTATAATAGAATGTGTGTTTGGGATGCTCAAGTCTCGGTTCCAGTGCCTGGACACATCCAGTGGAGCCTTGCAGTACTCACCAGCTACATGTACCCAAACTGTCATCGTATGTGCCATGCTACAAATTATGTTCCTGCGGAAACAGCTGCAGCAGGAACAGCACAGGGCAGGGCCACACAGCCCCCCACCATTGCCAAGGCCAACACAGGCACAGAGTGACTTGGAGGAGGAACAACTCAATGACACCTCTCTCTGACTCTCACATACAGTAAAAGGGATACCAAACATGACCCTACCTGTGCTCAACCATGTGTAGGGAGTGTACTATGTGCATACAATATAGGCAGCCCTTCAGCACCACCCTCAATACTGGCACACCCACAAGGTAAGTCACTCAACTTACCAACTGCCGAATGCAGTAGTATGTGTTGTTACCTGTATCTATGGTATGGATGTGAGCATGCAAGGGAATCGGGTGGCTGAATGTGATGTCAACAGATACTAGGCACCTATAGTGGCAGCATGTGATCTGTAACAAATACGGGTGTCACCAAAGTAGCCAATACTACACATGGTAACAAAACCCACTGCAGGAAATGTGCTGGGCCACATGTGTTTCCATATAACACACACATGCCAGTCAAGGAGATTCACATACCCAACAACAGTCACAGCCAGCAGGACAGGTGTAGACAAACACAAACAAAGGCTGTGCTGAGGTCACTGAATGATGCCTATGGGTAACACCCCCCCCCCAGCCTACACAGACAGACTACATCAGGTCAGGTAGTGGGATGTTAGTTCTGAAGGATAGGAAGTCAGAAACTAATATGTACGCCAATGAAACTTAAGACCTGTAGTACACTGACATGCCTCTAGTCAGCATGATAGGCTAGAAAATATAATGAAATGGAGTACCTGAAATACCAGTACAGTCATAGAAAATACAAATGTCAGGTGTGCCCCCCCAATACTGTGTAGCAATGTAGAAACAGTCAGGTGTGCCACACCCCCATATCTTATGTAGACAGCAGTAACAGTCAGGTGTGCCCCGCAATCATATGTAGACATGTAGTAACAGTCAGGTGTGCCCCCCATCTCATGTAGACATGTAGTAACAATAAGGTGTTACCCCCAACACTGCTTACACATGTAGTAATAGGTGTGCCCCCCCAATCCTATGTAGAAATGTAGTACTGGTCTGGTGTGCCCCCCATCCGATGTACACACATTGTAACAGTTAGATGTGCCCCCCCAATCCTATGTAGAAATGAGGTGACAGTCAGGTGTGCCCCCAATCCTGTGCAGCAATATAGAAACAGTCAGGTGTGCCCCCCCCTCACATCCAATGTAGACATGTAGTAACAGTCAGGTGTGCCCCCCCAATCCTATGTAGAAATGTAGTAACATGTATGTGTAGCTCTAATACCAGTGAAGCACAGATGCCCACAGATGGCCAAGGTAGCAGGATAGATTGTAGCATTTGCACAATATGCAGGTATGTGTTTGTTAGGTTGGTGTGTTTCATATTGTGTGAGAGTGGTCAGTATGTATGCATGTTGAGGTATGACTTGGTGGCCACTGCCCACTACTGCTGATGACAGGGCCATGTCCTCAAAACTGCAGTGCCAAAGACAATTCCCACCAGTATAACACATGCTAGCAGCAAGCCATTGTAAAATGTATGGTGGTAATATGTGTCACCATCTGAAAGATTGACTTGGCATGGCTGTTGGGCTAGCTATACAAGCAGTACACAGGGGAATGTACTCCAGACATACAGTATATAATGTGTAACTGTGAAATGGACACACCCTTGGAATTGTACATACAGGTATGCATCACATTATCTGGGCCTGTAGTAGGGGATAAACAGCACCAAAAACAACAGCAAAAAGAAAACAGGCACAAACACGGAGCTGAGAACACACTGTAAAAGCAAAGGAACCACAGTAGGTAATCCACGAGGAATATTTATTAAGAAACGTATCAGTTTCTTAATAAATATTCTTCGTGGATTACTTACTGTGGTTCCTTTGCTTTTACAGTGTGTTCTCAGCTCCGAGTTTGTGCCTTTTTTCTTTTTGCTGTAGTAGGGGATACCAGTGTCATCTGCTTGAACACTTGCATTTCACAAAGGTGGTAGGACTGACGTTTTGGGAAACAGCTGATGTACCTGCACACACCAGCATAACTGGAAAGCCCCATGCATATCTGTGCATCAGATGCAAGTAGTGTCCATAGCACAAATGCACCCAGCTCACACAAACACCACCCACAGGTACCTCTCTGGTCGTATCCCTGCTGTGGGGAATAGGTACAATATGACCCCACCTGTATATGGCAATAGCAAAGGAATGCAGCATGCAGTGCAGGTGTCCCATGCAGGTGTGTCCCTAGCCGTAGGTAGCACGCTGCCAGCATCCACACCACCAAATCAAGACTGACAGAAAGGATTGGCATGAAAATCTAGCACAGCTACCCTGTCACCCCAGGGTGTATGGTGGTCTGAGACTGTAGGACTGACAGAGTGCAACAGCCTGCCAGAGCTGGCCCGCATCAACACCAAATGGCCTACAGGCCTTTGCCAAAGGCCTGTGTCTCACACGTACTGCCAATGCATGTTATGTCATGGACACCTAAATAACAACATAACACACGCCACATAAGCCATATGCAAGGCCAGGTGGACAAACCACAGTAACATGTCCACCATGCCCCACTGCATGAACTGTGAACTAACACCAAAACACAACTGGGATGTGGTGATAACCTTAGGGACAGTATCAGAGAATGTATGCATAATGTATGGAAGAGGATAGAATAATAGAGGGGGAGGGAGCATGGGCAGCATGGAATGTGCAAGGTCTGACACACAGCTGTGTGCGCACACTATCCCTGGCTGCAAACACATAAATGGGTGGCTACATACCTGCCTGTACACCACAGTAGGGGTAATGTCCTGACACGTGGCCCCTGTCTCTGGGTAACCTGTGTGCATCTGTACAGCTCTGAGGTATTGCCAAAGCAAGATAAGGCCATACTGTCATGTCGATGGATGTAGAAGTATGGGATCTTCTGCCAGCCCTGTACCAAGGTGCTGAACCAGATACACAGACCCAGAAGCAAGTGTCTGCAGCTCCCCCTCCAGAATGGCATAACTTACCATGAATATGTAGGCGTCTGCCCACAGTACTGGACACAGCTGCAGTCACCCTTGTCCCCCAGGACATCACTGTGAGCAAGAACGTCCACCTTACAGTACATGGGGACATAACACATCACAGTGTATAACAGTACACATATCTGAATATCTCTTCCAACAGCAGTGCCATGTAGCAAAAGCAGCACAGACACAATCACCTACAGTACACACTATCCCCTGCACAGTTTGTCCTCCTCCTGCCAAATGATCTACGGATACCCTGCAGAAACAGTTTGCTACCTGTAGGTGTACAACACAAAGGTGTGCACTGGAGTACAAACTATCTGGAATGGATCCACACATTCAATACAGAAGGGCATACAGGCATGCTCAAACACTTAGAGAAATGAAGGCGATGTCAGACAACAACATACTGAAAGGTCATACTGGGCATGCTCACACACAAACAAATGAAGCCCATGTCTGCAAACAACAGTGGACCATACATATCTGACAGATGCAGATGTTAATGCATACACTCCGCAGTATGCACCAGTCATGCTTTGCACACACAATGGATAGGAATACAGACATATATCCAAGGACAACACACTATAATAAGCCAAAAGTTGACATACATAGACGTGTGGAAGTGAGTGACTGTGACAAACAGCCATCCATCATGAGGCCTGTCCCACCCAGCACAAAGCCAAATTGCTACAACCACATGAGGTATAAATGTCACTCACTGTAGATATTAGCTACCGGTATCCGTCAGCATTACAGACTATGTGGTGCAAGTGCTAGCTGTGCAACATGACTGTACAAGGCAGTAGTCATCTAGCAGCTGTATACACATATCTGTGGAATATAAGCCTGCGTGTGCCCGCATGTGGTGTGTCAACCTCTAGATGAATGGATTATGGCCCATGCACACACACTGCCCTCCCCATAGCCCTACTACGACAAGCCTGCTGAGGTCATCTACTTTGAAATACATTTTTGGGAATGGAGTAGCCCAGTAATTTATGTGGTGTGTCCTAAAACTGCGTAATGCTGTAGTGTGATAAACTAGTTAGGTAGGAGTTCTATTCCCAGACTTGGAAACTGTGTGTGTGTGTGTGTGTGTGTGTGTGTGTGTGTGTGTGTGTGTGTGTGTGTGTGTGTGTGTGTTTCTTTGTCTGTGAAGACAGCAATGCTTTTTAGGCTAGTCACGCTCACTACAATTTAAATGCCCTACTTTGGCAAGGCTGCTGATGTCATTCATTGTGAAATTACCTTTGGGAAAGGTGTAGCCCAGTAATCTCCATGGCATGTCCTATAACTACGTACTGCTGTAGTGTGATAAACTAGTTAGGTAGGAGTTCTAATCCCGGACATGGCAACTGTGTGTGTGTGTGTGTGTGTGTGTGTGTGTGTGTGTGTGTGTGTGTGTCTGTGCAGGGAGCAATGCTTTTTAGGCTAGTCACACTCACTACAATTCAAATGACCTACTTTGGCAAAGCTGCTGATATCATTCACTGTGAAATACACCTTTGGGAAAAGTATAGCCCAGTAATCTCCATGGAGCATCCTATAACAGTGTAATGCTGTAGTGTGATATAGAACTCTAGTAGGGGTTCTAGTCCCACACATAGCAAGTGTGGATGTTTGTGTGTGTGCTTGTTTTTGCAGGGAGCTATGCTTTTTAGGCTAGTCACACTCACTACAGATCAAATGCCCTACTTTGGCAAGGCTGCTGATGTCATTCACTGTGAAATACACCTTTGGGAAAGGTGTAGCCCAGTAATCTCCATGGTGCATCCAATAACAGCATAATGCTGTAGTGTGATATAGAACTCTGGTAGGGGTTCTAGTCCCACACATGGCAAGTGTGGATGTTTGTGTGTGTGTTTCTATGTCTGTGTAGGGAGCAATGATTTTTAGGCTGGTCATACTCACTACAATTCAAATGCCCAAGTTTGCCAAGCCTACTGATGTCATTCACTCTGAAATACACCTTTGGGGACGGTATACTCCAGTAATCTCCATGGCGCATCCTATAACTGCATAGTGCTGTAGTGTAATAAACTAGTTAGGTAGGAGTTCTAATCCCAGACATGGCAGGTGTGTGTTTCTCTGTGTGTGTGTGTGTGTGTGTGTGTGTGTGTGTGTGTGTGTGTGTGTGTGTGTGTGTGTGTCTGTGTTTGTCATTCGTATCCTGTGTGGAGGTGGCTATGAGTGTGTAACAACTGGACTCATTGTGGAGTGGGTTTTGCAAATTCCTTATATGGTGGCCTTAGTATATGTCACAATGTCCACCTTACAGGGATAACAGATGTGAAAAAGCCAAGAGGCTGGCGTGCAAATCCATACCCCTACATGTGACATCAAGACCTGGTGAACAAAGTTAGCAACCTTTGTATTACCCAGAGAACACTCTCAACCCATGTCTCATACACAAACGCACTTGCCTAGGCAACAACCGCTATGTTGGTAGTACTCTGCATATTGTCCACAGACAGTAACCATGGTGTGATTGCAGTGGACTATAGAGGGCATGGCGTCCTGTCCATCAGTCCAATAGGCATGTACATGCAGACAGTGCACCTTCACTATGTTTCCCACTAGAAACCTGCAGCACCTGTGGTGCCATCAAATGTGACCCACAAAGGACATACCATGCCTTAAACACATGCCCTGTATGGACAGATGACACTGCCATCAGGAAATAACTGTATCATGCTATCAATGTAGGTGCAGGGTCAACCTGTTGTCCATTACCAGTTCCCGACACATGAGGCCAAAACTGGCACATCTGATAATCTGTATACACATCGGTCAGACACCCCAGGTACAGTTCCACATGTCACTGTACATGCATGTGGGACGTGTGCACATCCCAGACACTGTCCATGTCATGGACTAAAGAACACATACATGGCAAGCAATGCACAGCAATGGCCACACACAATAGTTACCCAGGTGACTGGATGGTGAATACAATACCAACCTGTGTGGGCCAATCCAGACACTACACCCCTGAGCCACACTGCAGACCATTGTCATGTGGCCTGATGCCAAGGTATACCCATCACCTAGCCTTGTATAGCCATCTGGCACAGTCGACCACTACACACCAGTGAGGCAATGCACCCATGCATGTCAGTACTGGCACCCTGTGTTTGTGTGTGTGTGGTATAAGATGCTTATGACCACATTCACACTCACTACAACCCCCACTGGCATACTGAAGCATGCTGTCTGATGTGTGACACCTCCACATACCCTTTGCCCATATATCCTCCGGATAACCCCTGTGGTGTATATGATACCTGCACAGTACTGTATTGTTGCAAACTAACTAGTAAGGAGTTATATTCCTGACCCAGCCAAGTGTGTCAATGTGTGTGGGTCCTTGAGAGAGTGTGACTGTGTTGACGCTAACACCTGTTAATGCGGACAGGCACATGTACTACACCTACCACATAGCTACCATATCACTGTTGCAGATGTCACTCACCATCACATATAGGTTTGGAGAGCTCCTCAACATGTAACCTATGTGGCACATCCAATAACTGCATAGACATGTGATAGCAATACATAGTCAGGAGTTTGACACCCTGTACTGGTAGGTGTGTGACACAAACATGCTTATGTTTTACTCTTCCACCCCTCCCTGACTTATCTTTGCCTTTGTCTGCCTCTCCCACTCCCTCTCTGGTGGATGTGGAGACTTACACCTGCTTTGTTTAGACAGCAGCATGTGTTTTGTAAGTGATGCTCCTGATCAGCTGATGGCCTCTGCACAAATTGCAGCCCTCCTCTAGCTGAATGCATGTGGAACAGCTGTGGTAACATTCCCATAGCCAATTACATGGAAACACACTCCAATATCTAGGAACATCATGTTGGTGTTGGGCTTTTTCATTCACTGTGAGCAGGATCTAGATCTGTTGTTTGGCAAACAGCATCACAGATGGATTGGGGATTTACCTCTAACAACATACACTGTGGAAACAGGCCAACACACAGGAGAGGGATGTGCTTGACATGACTACACAATGTAAGCGTTGCTATTCTGCATTTGGAGTAATGTTGGTTTAACAGCGTGTGTATGGATATGGCTATTCTACATGTTTTAATACCTGTCATGACAGTGCTATGTTTCCTGAGGAACCCCCCATCTGTAGGGTCATTTGCAGACTGGGCAGTGTGTGGTGCCTTTTGTTTCTTGTGTTACCCACAGAACACATATCTGTGAACTGCAGAAGCACAGTGTGAGGACTGCAGACAGTACATGGTGACAGACATGAGAGGTACTGACCTCACATCCCTCACAGGAGATATGTTGCAACAAACCCTGTTACAACAGTAAATGTATGAGGTTATCACAGCAACATGTCAGTATTGGCCCTGTGTTTGTGCCTCCAGCCAACCTGTGTACATATGTCATGCAGTAAGAGGTGCATATGTCCTGTACACCATGATTTATTGACATCATATCTGATAACAAGCCGGTGGGATATCAGACTGCGACACATGTTATGTATAGTAGGGGTTCTCTTTGAAGACATAACCTGGGCATACTGTGGTTATGTGTACAGCACTGAGGTCTGTGTACTTATGGTGATGGTTGACAGTGTATGTATTCTGAATATGTACCTTGGCCTGTGTACAGACTGTGGTAGATGTCGTTGTTCTTGGTCCTGTTCTATCTGATGTTACATGGTGCTCCACTGTATGTTACCCTATCAGCTTACATGTTTGTAGGGCCAAACACACACATGTCCCATACCACGAAAGGCATCAGACCACACTGTGTAGTGGCCCAGTATATGTAGGGTTAGTGTGTGAGTGGCACATATGAAGATGGTGTTGATCAGATAGTCCATATACTGTAATATTACACTAGCAACCATGTGTGGCTGTGTACACATAGGTTGTGGTTACACGTTTTCACACAGGTGTCTGTTACTCTGTGCTGTAACATGCCTGTAGAGCCTGCTATATATACAGGTACATGTGTATTCCCCCATAAGAAATGTAGGCCAGTGTTTTGGCAGTCTGCCTGTAGCCTGCACAGTGCTTTGTTACATGCCTAGCAGCTTAGTGTACTTACCCAGTGTGATGTTATGTCCAGATACTTGCCAATTGTACTGCTGTCAGGCCACCATAAACAGTCATGTATGTCAGACAAAGCAGTGGGATGCTGTACAGATGTATGTCACTACCTAGTGGGTAATATGTGGCCATGGCACCTCTGTACCAGCGGCTATTATGTGGCAGGACAGACAGGGGTGTGTGAATGCATAACCTATGGGGGCAAATGCATACCAGTATTTACGTGTTATACCCATTTACATGTGGCTGTTAAAATCCACATTGTCAGGCTTCGTTAACATGTCTTGCACTTAGGGGTTCTGTGTATATCTCTTGACTGAACAGAGTGTGTCAGACTGTCCACATTTATTGGCCATATCTCTGTTGTAGTCCACAGGATCATTACTGTGCTAGCAGTGGTACTGTACTATGATGTCCTTAGGATGTCTGTCAGTAGCCAATGGCGCACATGTTAAAAGCAGATGTGACCTCCCACACTCAACATGTCTGTGAAGACAACCCCTATCACAGTAGCAATAGTTCACATATGTACCTGCACTACATACCTGACATCCCCTTGCTCTACAAGGTTGAGACTATTGGGACTGAGGTAGGGCTCCCCTCCATATTCAGGACATTTGGTAGACATATATGTATATATAATTATCCATATATCTATATAGATATATACACATATTACATACATATTGTCATACATAGATGGATATGTATATGTACACACACACACATATATATATATATATATATATATATATATATATATATGTATATAAACACTCAGATATATACTTATACACAGCAATATATGTCTACACATATACAGATAGAGATACATATACATATGGATATCTATATATATATTGACAGTAGAACCAAGCAGCGTAGTGTACTGAGAAGGTAAGTGATGGCGTGGAACAACGCTGAACGCCAATGAATCAAGGAAACTGACTGCGAAAACCGCTTGTAACAATGCTGTGTAATATTATGCCCACGAACTTCAGAGCCAGTAAAAAACAAAATATTTATTCCACAAAAATGACAACGTTAAGCGCTTTCACACACAAATCATGTGCTTCATCAGAACAAGACATACTGATCTCACCATAACTTAAATATAAAATTTGGCGCCAACTTCTGATAATGCATTTAAAGCTGTAGCGCTTTTACATACATATTAACTCAAAGATGTGCAAATACTGAACCTACAGCTTCTAACTAGTTCAATACTTATTGTATCAATTCTAAAATAGCAATTCTAAAATATTCTTAAAAACACGATTAATTGTAAAAAAATTTTAACTAAATATGTTATTAAACTACATTCCTAACCACATAATTACTTAAACTAGTACATCTAAAAATATCAAATACATGCTATTAAATCAATGTAGTAAGTAAAAAAAAAAAAAAAAATATATATATATAATATATATTGACAGTAATAGGTATAGCAGAATAGATATGTATGTACATATAGTTATAGATATCTACATATATACCTACATAAATAGGCATATCTGTACACAGAGGATGTGCATACATATATAGCTATATATATATATATATATATATATATATATATATATATATATGTACATATGAAGAGATGTACACATGCCCATATATATGTTGCACTATACAGATGTGTATACAGACATATGCATGAATATACATATGTATGTAGACATATACCAACCTATTATATGTATATATCCATATTCCTGTCATGTGTAAACCTCATGGTTGTGTATACTCTCTCAGATGTATCTCACAGTATGTATCTGCTATGTGTACATTATGTTAAAACAACATATGTGATGCAACAGTCATATTAATAACAAGTACTACACAATTGTGGTAGTAAAGGCAATTATTCAATATGAATCAATATGAGTATTGGCAGATATACTGGAAAAACAGCTGTCTTCAAAGTGGTCATGGCGTATTGTTAAGTGTTGTGACTTTAGTGTACAGGGTCCTGGGTTCAAGACCTGCAAGGGCTGTTCATTTTGTTGCTGGGCGGAACAAGGGCTGTCAGATACAGAGTGGTTAAGGCAGTTTTGAGCAGCTTTAAGCGTGTTAGCATGGTTTTGCACAAAGCTAAGCGATGCTAAGCTACGGGTAACTGTACGGGTGCTTACACGGTGTAGGCTTCGCTTACCAGTGCACAAATCACCTTAGCTGTTATATTGGAGCAATGTTGATACCTGCTAAGTATGGCTTAGCCCTGCTAACCAGTTCACACATGGCAGCGTAATGACATCTGTAATAAGTGTATGTAATGCCATGTACAATACATGCGCCTATGTGCTGTCATTATGGTAGCAAGGGGTGTGAGTGTCATGTCTGGGACACAGATGTATGTGAGGCCTGTACAGCACTGTTATGCATGGGAGTTTGTAACATACAGGGGTAGTAGCCCAGGGTACGTGCTGTCACACTGGCATGTAATGTATGATAGTGGTACTACTGCTGACAGTGCCTACCCATGGAAGTGTAGAATGCTAAATGTAGTACTGGTAACAGGCACACCTGCAGACGTAGCTGGACTCTGAGGCCTCCCTGTTGTATCCTTGATGTGCGAGCAGTGTCACAGTATATAACCCATACTGGGTAATGATCCGACATGTGGAATGTAACTGTAGACTACCGTCTATACAGCACATGATAGCGAGGGCTCCTGACATGTAGCTATGGCATACATATTGTTGTCAGATGTCTATCTGTCAACACATTCATCGTACGGCATAGCTACTTGCCAAGCGAATGACTGTCAGTCCTTGTACAGCTGTGCAGATGGCATGTATCCCACTGGGATATGTACAGGCATCCTAAGCTTGATTGACACTGACATGTCTGCCCAGCTGTGTCGGAACTGGCACATACTGGAGATAACACCCTGTACGCACCACATGCCATGGGTACCTCCACTACACTACCGCAGTCCACTGAACATGCTTGGGTACAGGTCTCCATCACAGACACTAACCAAGTGTAGTAACGCATGTTCCAAGCATATCAACTTGATCACAACAGTGGCCATGTGCAGGAGGCACCTGGCAGAATGGCTGATGCATGTCACTTCCACACTGAGGATCACCACAGTAGTGTCTGTCGATGGCTTGCCTGCTGCCACATGGCAGGTGGCAGGATAGCACTGTACACACAACCCCTACAGAACCCATCTCTCCTTGGACAATAGCTAGGTACACAGCTATGACCACCTGCAGAGATGCACCCCAGTACTGACACATGTGTACTTGTGCACGAATGAGTATAGCAGTGTTTGTGTGTTAGCACACCTGTACGTGGAAATTCCATGACGGCCTTCACAACCACCACAACACCCATTTCCATAGCCAGGTGAGGCTGCTGCTGTATGGGACATTACATGTACCATGTTAAGCTCCTCTCCATATCGGCTACACGAGCCTTGCAGTACCATCACAACAGTGTTGTACAAATGGGTTGATAGGCATGGGATACCCATTATGTTCTGGCAAATGGGTGTATGTGTGCATGTCCGTTTATCTGTAGGGTACAGCATTCCGAGGTCACATACTCCTATTACAATACCCACTGGCACACAGTAGTACAGATAGTGTTTTTGCTGCCCATCAGTGAGGCATGACAATGCAACACCTTGCTATGCATGTGGCATGTGCATTAGATGCATATCCCTGTAGTACCACTGTTGGGAACTACAATGGGTTGTATCGCAGTTATGGCCAATGTGTGATGGTGGGTATATCAAGTGTCATCATGGGTTTCAGGGAGTATAATATCCATTGGGGGATGTGGGTGCTGTGTACACTGTCATTACATCAAGGTACACCCTGTATATGTCCCATGTACCATGTTATGGTTACCACTGTCACCATTAACCATATAGGTAACTGATACTACATTCCAGGCCAGTTATGCATGTGCTGTATGCAGCCTACCTGTAACACGTTGGCCACACGGTCAAGTTAGTTAGCAGTGATAGGTCCTGGTCTCTCGGATGTGTGTCTCCCTGTTATGTGTCTGTTAATGTGTATATGAAGGTATGTCACACTATGTACTGTTCGTATACACTCATTACATCCCCCATTAGCATATTATACATGTCTGGGGATGTTCTGCATGTAACCTGGGACACACCTCACCCTAAACGCTGTGTGGTGTGTGCAATGGAAGCCACACACACTTCAGTATCACTACATACCTAGGTAGGGGTCTAGACCCAGTGTTGCCAAGTAACAGTGTGCGTGCATGTGGATGGGTCTACATCAGGTTGCAGATTATACATGCCCCAGCGGGTCACCTGTCCATGTGGCACACGCAATAACTGTTATACTAATCTGTGACGTGTTCAACTGTACCCCAGATATGTCACAGCCATGGGGTCACCACAGTGCCATACCCCATTGTGGAATATGACTGCAGACCATCCTCGTGCTGACACATGTACACCTACAAAACAAATGGAAAACATTATAGAGACCACAATCAACCAGTGTTACTAACAGCTATAATGCATCATTGCTGGATGGCTACACTACCTGACATACATGCATTACACTTTACTCCTTACATGTTACACTGCGGTACTGTGATACACTGTAGTACAGTCACCGTGTGCATCAGAACCATATCAGCCTGTCCCTGCTTTGATGGTATGGTTGACAGGGATGTGGCAGAGGTATCATCATATGCACAGGGTGTGTTGTTGGTTTGCCAGAGGCCAAGGGTGGGCCATACATTTGATACCATGTGTGTGGGTGATGGGTGTACTGAGGTGAACTGGGCATGGTGATGTGGTGTGTGTAGGTATGGGGTTGCCCCAGGTGTGTTTGTAAAGTGTGTGGGTATACATGCACACAGTTCTGCCATGTGGCTGCCATACACAAGTGTTTATGGACAGCTGCAGACCATACCCAGCAGGTTGTGCAGTTTACTGCCTCCGGCCATGGACACATGGACTGTGCCTTCCAGAGGTTCCATGGGCATGTTCAGGTACAGGCTTTGATGTGCTACTCTCACCTGACGATGACAAATGTCCGTTGGTACCAGGTCCCTCCTGGGACTGGCCAGGACCATGTGCTCGTGGCCTGCTGTGGTGCGGTGTGGACAGAGCCCCTCCTCACACTGCTGGGACTGGTAGTGCCACTACAGGAGCCCCTTGGTGTCCTAGCATGTCCACACTGACTGCCCACTGTTGGTGTTGCTAGCCTACGTCCATGCAGCCATCACCACACCCCCACCACACATTCAAGCATGGACATACCACGGTCGATGAGGGCCATCATCTCACCAGACCATCTATCCATGAGCTCGTTATAAGCATGGATGGCACCAGACAGTTCACGGAAGTTGTCGCTTCCAGATGTGAGAGAAGCCCTCTGCAGCCTCAGGCCCTGTGTGGTGTAACGTTCCATATGTGCTACGCCACCAAAATAGCCTGAAATATGCACCTACTGGTACCAGCTATGCCACTTCTGCCAGGGGCATGATGTCTAGCGTACCTACCACGAGCACCCTGGGACATCTGCCTATGTGGTGCCCTGCCAGACATCCGGCTATTCCTGCTGCAACCAGACACAGTAGGCATGGTTACCACACTTTCGTGTGCACTGCCACCAAACGCCAGCTGTCCCTCTGCTGTGACCACTGGTGATGGGGTATGTATAGGCACTGAAACTGTGTGCGGGGTTGGGGTGGCTAAAAGGGGGATGTCGACTGACGGTGCTGTTTTGGCCCCCAACAACCCCACCTGTGCCTCAACAGTACTATCATCATCTTCGGTGTCTGTATGGATACTAACATCAGACTGCATGCAGGAGGGACCCTGACCCACCTCACCACCCGTGGGGGAAACAATAAACACATTTTAAAACCTGTACAGCATTGCCTAAGAGTACACACACACACACACACACACACACACACACACACACACACACACACACACACACACACACACACCACTGTAATACCTACCTGTCTGTGACTTTACAGTCAGTCCCACATATATTTCCATGTGCTCCCCATCCTGCATCACACTTCATAACATACACACATTGATACCACTCATTAACACATCAGTCCTCTAAATGGCTAGACAACCAATCTCAGCACAAGACCTGTTACTACATTACCCGCCTGACCTGTGTGTAGTGGTTTTAGATGGCCTTACTGATGTCATTCAGTGTTCACCCTGTGTACGTCCAGACATCATGAGCATGGCCCCCTATATGTGTGGGCTACTATGTTCACTCCATAGTATCACACACTGGTGTGTCATGTGTATGTCTTGCTCAGTACATGCCAGATATGCTGCTCAAGCAGCCTATCATGTGACAACTGTAATATATGGATACACTTCCTGGTGTTGACTAGTACTTCCCCATTGCATCTGTAGTGCTGCATATGTGGGTTGTAGGTCGCTTCTCACTTGAATGCGATATTAAGGGTATACCTGGTGTCTACCTTCCCTCTCAATGCCTGTTCCATGCTACAGACCTTATTATACTATCAGATGTCCTGTGGTTACATACATGACAAGTATTCCTAGTGTGTAATGCGGCAGTCCATGTCCATGTACTGCATGATCCCAAAGGGAGGTACTGCTGTATGAACACCCCACAATCACACATGTGCATACATGGCCACCCACACAAACAGACACACATGCACACACGCATCAACCTCCCTTCACTTCACCAGAGTGACCCTACAGACAAACTACCCACCAGGATGCACATACACACACGCACACACGCACGCACACACACACACACACACACACACACACACACACACACACACACACACTCACACACACAGTTGAGGTTGCACCATGATAGTACAGACAGTCCTCCTATTACCCATCTGTCAACATGCATACCATATGGTACACAACAGCATGCAGAGCAGCTACAGTCAATCCATGCTAGCAACAGTATACATGTGTGTGATGTATGTGCTGTGTCACTAGGTGATGCCCCTTCCCTTGGATACCACTACACCCATGTACACAGTACTGCTGTGCACCTGTTCTGCACCCTGCTATGTACTGTGTGCCACACCTCACAGGCTTACAACCTACTGCTGAATGTGTACTACTGTGTCAGTTATGTCAGCTTTAATGCTCACAGCCCCTATGTTTTTCAGTAACACATACCTGGGATGATTTATTTATTTTATTTATTTATTTTACATTTATTTTCTGGGATAGTCCGGCTGGATATATGTCCATTTTCAGAGGAGGCCCAGGGAGAAAAGGCCCACATAGACAAACTTACATAGATTACACAGAAGTTAGCAAACAATTATAAAAACAAAGTGATTATATACAATGGCTTAGTAGTGCTCCCTAGTAGGGACTCAGAATTCTCATGGACAGACACAATTAAAAGTAAGAGACATAAGATTGGAAGCAGAACTTGGTGACATAGTTACAAGTTATGATAATTACAGAATATGCTTTCAGTTTATAACTTAATCAGGGTTGGTACATTTGGCATAGCCAATTCACTTTGACATACTGTTTGAGGTTTGTTTTTGAAGAGACTTTTGGAGGATTGTAGGGTTATATAGTTTGGCAATGAATTCCAGGTTTTGCCAATTAAGTTGGCAAATAGGGATTCACCAGCAGAGTTATTAGCTTTGTGGGTTTGGACCAGTAGTTTATCCACTGACTGTAGGGATCTCAGGTTGCTATATGGCTTAATAATATGGATGCGCCTTCATTGAAGGTTGGGCATCGAGCTGGCACCTCGGCACCCGTAAAAAATCTACTGCCAATCATTAGCATACCGGAGTTCTGCTGTGGCGCCCCCTAACCGGGAAAAGCCGAAAGAAAAACAACAACATCCTCAGGGTGATACAAAATTTTGTGCGTTATTAAGAGTTGATTGAATTGAATTAAGCTGGGCAGTTCTAGCCACTCTAGTTGTTTAAGCTTCTGGCAGTGGTGGGTTCTATAGGTGGAGCCAGTGGCGAATCTGGCAATATGATTGTAGCTATGCGACTGCTTACCTAGTTTGGGTTTGTTGAGGTTTGAAAGTACAGGCGAGGCATATAAAAGAGTACAGAGTAGGTGTGATCGGTAGATTGCAGTCCTAGCCAGTGGGGTTAAAAATGTCTTGTTTCTATACAGTGATCCAAGCTTCTTATTGATGGTCTGTATGGTTTTGTTGACCTGTAGGTCAAATTTGAGATTATTGTCTATGATAACCCCTAGCAGTTTGGTATGATGATCTGGGGAAATAGTGGTACAATTGTTAGATGTGACAGAGAATGAAAGTGTGGCAGATCTACTAGTGGGGGAGAAGAGTAGAAGTTTAGTTTTATTGGAGTTCAGAAGTAGGCATTGGTTGGTGAGCCAGTTCTCAACAATGTTAAATGTTTTTTGGGTTAAGGTTTGCAGTTCGGATGGGGAGGTGGCTGAGCAAATCAGAGTGGAATCATCTGCATATTGAATGCAGTAGCTTTAGGGATAGCAGTGTGAAGGTTGTTGATAAAAATAGAGAAGAGTATGGACACTTGAGGGACACCAAGTGTGAGAGGTAGCTGGTTGGAGAGTTTGCCCTTCCATAGTACCGCCTGTTGTCTACCAGTCAGGTAGGACTGGAACCACTGGATAGTGGGCTTGTTGAGGGAAATAGATTTTAGTGAAAGAATGAGAAGTTCATGGTTGACCATGTCAAAGGCTTTTGATAGGTCAAGAAAGAGGGCAGAGGTTAGCCTATTGTCATTCCTGTTTTGGTTTATGGTAGTAGTAAAGGAAAGGAGGGCTGAGGTGGTGCTGTGGCATGGCTTGAAACCATGCTGGGGGTTGGATAGTAAGTTATTCTGTGTAAGGTATTACATTAGTTGCTTGTGTACACATTTCTCCATGATTTTGGCTAGTGGGGATAGAATGGCAATGGGTCTATAGTTGGATATGTCTGAGGAGCTACCACCTTTATGGAGTGGGATGAAGTGAGATATTTTCCAGAGGGATGGGATAGCATTTTTGGATAACGTTCTGTTGATGAGGATAGATATGGGATATGCAATGGCATCCGCAGCTATTTGTAGGCACTCTGCAGGGAGGAGGTCAGCAGCGAGGGTGGTAGGATTTAGTTTTTTTAGAAGTGTTTTGATAAAACTAGTGCATATTGGTTGGAAGCTAAATTCGGGGTGATTACTGGGTAGATTAGGCATGTGGTTTAAGTTAGAGGGGTTTAATTGATTTGCTAGGGATTGAATAGTTTCAGTGAAAAGGTTTTTAAAGGTGCTAGCTATGGTCTCTGGGGAACTATGGGTGTAGTTAGCCGGGGTTGGGGTGGTGGAATGACCTGGACAAAGTAGTTGATTTAAGCCTGCACAGAACTTTTGAGGGTTGTTATGGTATTTTTGTAGGAGATTTTGGTAGAAGCTTTTTTTATCCAGTTAAATAGATTTTTTTGTATCATTCCTGAGTTGATGATACTTTAGATGGTCAAGTGGGAATTTAGTTGTTCTCCAGCTGGCCCAGGCTCTGTTTCTAGTTTTGATTTTAGCTTTGGTATCTTTTGTGAGCCATGGTGCTGTATGTGATCTAATTTTTATTGTACGTGCTGGAGCATAGGAATCAAGGATACTTAGGAATTTAGTGTTAAAGTGATCTATGGCCTCCTCTAATGTTAGATTTTTTAGTTTTGAAATCATACACCCCCCCCCCCCAAAAAAAAATAATGAACTTGCATCACATAACAAGTATCCTGGGCATTAAATCCAATAACTACAGGTTCACATGAGCAGGGGTACAAATATTGGAATGCAGCATTCTAATCACCAAATCTTCAAGCAACAGTCCCAAGGTGTACTGGTCTGAAACCATTCCAAAACAAGAACACATTCTCTCTAATAGCCAGTTACTAAAGTTGAGTAAGACAATGGAATCCCAGTGAATGCTTTAATAGAATAAACTATTTAACAAGGAAAATGCAACCAGATTTATTTTCCAATTAGTCAATCTGCCTTAAAGGAACATCACATTGGATACTAAACGCATGCACACAGTACACAAATAGAGTACATATTTCCTAGGGATTACTTAGCATAGTCTTAGTAAGACATACCTTCAGTCAAAAGTATGCTCAGAACTTTATAATTAAATATAACCAATGCTAAATCATGGGAAACTTTTGCGATGATTCCTCTCAGCAGTTTTACAAAATAAATAGCAATACAATGCCACAGTAAAACATCAGTTTAAAGCATTTTAATATTTTTATAATCTAAAATCTAAACAAGATCCAGTTCAAGTAATCGTCCATTATTAGAAGTAACCCAGAATAACCAATTTGGCAAGTTACCTCCTTTTATAGAAGAGGAGCAAAGCATATTTTAAGATATCCAACTGTACCGACACGTACTGCAAAGGAAAATCATTACACTTTAAATTGCCTGAAGCTGCACGGACAAAGAAAGAGAAAAGACAAAACTATTGCATCTCAACTTCACACAAATGGTGATACCAAAATCAGAGTTAGGAAGTTAGTGTTCAGTGCGAATGTACAGTAGGTAGTTAAAATGATGACTTGGTGCCCTCTAAAAGTAAGATTGAGGAGAGAAATAAAATTAATGTGCAAAGTTGAAAAGTAAATAAACTAGACCTGCCCTTGCTCTTTTATTTTCTAATTCTTCCAATCCAGTGTTACAACATTCAATTCTTTACGGGCGCACAGCCACGACTGCATGAATGAAAACCGGAACCGCAATCCTTATTGAATACCGGCAGTATATTACCGATATTACGGCTCTGAAACACTTATGGAAGTAATATCAATTTGTGAAAAGGCTAAGGCTTTCCAGATTTTAATAACTAGCTATGTAACAACTTTTCACTTTCACCAGGAAGAAACAAGTTAAACAAATTTAAGTTGCAGACAGGCTCTACAAAACTAGTATCATTCCTCTGTTAATGTAAAGAAGTATGGTCACCTTGTAATAACGCTAATTCAAAAAAACGCAACGATAAAAGCTGGTAAACATAGCACTTGGTTTGTTCTCTCATAATCACAAGGCTGAAGCTATTATACGACAGGCAGTCGGGTGTTTTGGAAAAATCTCCGAACAAAACAGAAGGGCAGATTGACCAGTCCACACACTTTATGCACCTTTTGGTGAAAATTAATACAGGCGAAAGCCTACCAGTCAAGACATTTTCTGCAACATGCATTGTGCTACATAAGGAAATCCATGAGGGCTGCTGTGTTTACACACAAGAAAAAAAGTGCAGCTGCTTTCTCCCGCAAACAGAGACAAACGGTCTAGGATGCAATCCTACATTCTAATACAGAATCTTCTCATTGTGTTGTGATCTCTGCTGACACTTTCTAATAACCCCTTTGACCCTAAGCAGATGCAACTAATACTGCTAGAGAGCTGTTCCCTGATACTATTCACTATGGCTCGTAGGTGAAGCGGGGGTTCCTAGGTGGTTGGTACCCATACAAATGACAGTAGAGCACGCAGAAGCAGCACGTCTCTGCTGAGACCATCTTCTGGGGAAAATTAGGTAGGGGATGGAGGTGTTACGCAAGTGGTGGCTTGGATTGTAAGAATCCGATTGGCAGCCACCACTTGCCTGATCAACAACTTCTTAAGCAGATTTTCTACGAAAACTTTAATGTGACCATAATGTAAAAACACGCTGAATCATAACTACATAAATTAAATTACAAGTTTAGTTATGATTTCAGCGTGTCTTACATTAAGGTGAACTACAACTATACACTACAGTTTCTCGCGCTTGTGAAAGGCACTCGGGGGTAACAGCTTGCAATTCATATCTTCTCATGGCACGCTCGGTGTTAAGCACAGAGGTGCCATGAGAAGGTACTCGGGGTTAATGAGTTAAGATAGCCAGCTTCAGTGGAGAAGGTAGAAATTGCTTTATGCAGTTAATCCCAGGTGGGGGTGGGGGGGTCATGCAGGAAAGAAACCCATGCAAATTGCTGTGCAGGCACAACGAACAAAGGGGTAGGGAAATTACAACAGCTAAAGGATGAAATGAATGTGAATTAGGTAATAGAGAGTTTGATTAAAGATATGTGGACAAATGTCATTTGCGAATGCCTGATGTCCAATTTACAGCTCTCAACATCAGCGGACCATGTATGACCAATCCAATACTCTTACACTGACAACCATCAGAGCATACCATGGCTATGGGGGCTGTACGCACCCTTATTGATATGACGCACCCATCCTTGATCTGCCATGGGACCACATCACCGCATATCTTAAAAGTACATGAGCCCGATATGTGACATATTTCACATGCAGTGTCTACAGAATGTGTTAGGTGTGCGGATGCTGACCACGATGCATACACTCTGTGTGGGCATATGTGTGTACACCCTTATCATGACGATTTGTCGCACCTCTTGTTATGTGTACTACAGCAGTCACTACTCCTGGCAGGGGTATACTAGCATGGGCCATCTGCATTTACCAGTGTATGTTCAGGCTGCCCTACACACGTCCCTCTAATCTGCATGATTGCAAGGTCTACTCATGTGCACATCCCTTGGTGTTCACACACTGCCATCACTACTGCTGTGGGGGTAGGGTTACAGCTGCCACAGTTCCTAAACCTGACTATGTGAAGATACAGCCATTCTTAGCATCCTTAGGATCCCTGCTGCAGTGCACTGGTGTATTATGCTGACACCCCCCCTTCAGCCTTTTTGCAGATGCATGACAAGTAAGGCCTACACATGTGTGTCACTTTGCAGTAACCCATACATTGCAGTATCCCATACACTGAACACCACATGTTACAGCCTAGTCCCAGCTGATAATGTGGACCAGAGTAATGCCTTATGCCATAGTGTAACTCTGCAGCAGTTGCCATTGTCCTACAGGTATATACACTGGTGTTGCACGGTATATGGGTGTTGTTCCAAGCATGTCCCTACTGTAGGCCATGTCTCCCACCATTATGTTACTCCCTGTGGACACATTCTGCAATGACTGGATGTTAGTTATCATGCAGGTGTCTGACATACCCTTCCAATACCCCATCATGTTCACCCCTGTGATGCCGTGCATTTAACAGCAACAATACATGCACATGTACAGCATGCATTCTGGGTAGGTAGGTGTGTTAGATGTGTGCATGGAATATACCATCGCCATTACATGCCCGGTGTATTGGCAAGCATTTGCATAAACCATACTCACCAGCTACAGGCTGCTGCCTTGGTGGTATCATGGAGGGACCTACATAAGAGGGTGAGAGATGCAAAGTCAGTGGCCACACCTGTGGCATTGCTACAGGGTGGGTGCAGCATTACAATACATCAACAGTACATCTCCGCAATACTACCACATATGCACATCTGTTTATCACTACTATGCAGCAACAAAATATATCTATGACATGTCAGATATGCATGACCTGTACCGATGTGGATGTATATGCAACAGTGGTCTACTGATGTGCCCTGTGGCCTTACCTGCACACTCCTTGGCCGGTGTGTGGGGAGTACCAACCCCCACAAAGGTGTCCGCCGGTTGCTGGCTGTGCGGGCGGGCAGGTGCCATGAGGCTGGCTAGGAGCTCCTCCACACGTGTCAGGGGGGAATGGATGGTATGCCACCCCCATGGCGAGATGACCCCCCGGACTGCAGCAGCACACTGACAGGCATTGCGAAGCAGGTCAGAACAATAACTGCGGTTGTGCAGTCCATCATTGACCCTGTGGACTAAGTCGTTCCAGAGGGTGGTCCACGCCTGCTGATCATGGGCCCGGCCAGACAAGATTGCGTAGTGCTTAATGAGGTAATTCAGCAGAATTTCACTTTCAGCGGCTGTGTAGGCTGGCAGCCTTCCAAGGGGCATTGTGCCTGAAAGACATAAAGATGGACACAGGTGTGAGCAAGTCATGCAGCAAGGTTACCACAGATCTTAGTACACATCCCTGTCACCCCCCCCCCCCACCATATCAGCGACAGCAAGCTGTACACACAACTCAATAGGTATGGCTACAGCATACCTACCAGTGGGGCAGATATTGTACTGTACCATGCTTTGTGCAATGTGTTTGTAGCCATGTTCCCTGTGTGGACACTATCATTGCTGGCCTGTTACAGACTATTCACCTGCATGCCATTGTCAGGGCCACAATGGTTCCATATATGCCTGCGGTATGCTTGCTATGTGTTTGCAGCACATCTGACATTCTGTGTTATTGGGGTTATCTATGCATGCTGTTGGACATGTTCCGGGATTGTGTAGACCATTACTACCGACATATGTTCTATAACAGTATCACAATAGCATGTATATGTAGTATTGGCTAGCAGAACACCCTCTCCAAACTCATCTGCCCATGTTACCAGGCCACATCACATGTGTGACCAACCCTGGGGTCTCCTCATGTACTGGTCCAGCAGTACCGTCAGGTGGAACCAACTCAGGGGATGTTGCCCTCCAGGGGGACACACAGACATGTTCCTGTCCCCTGAGGTCAGGTCCAGGGTCTGTTCCATAACGGGCTCCACAGACACATGTGGGATGTGCTACATCACCTTGAGGCACCCAGTACACATTCACAGAGCCCACATGCTCCTCCTGCTCAGCCTTCAGGCCAGGCACCTTCGGGACATGGACTGTTGCTGTGAGTAGCAGTGGTTGGGAGGCTTGCTCCCATTGTGTCCATATTGGGGCCCATGGGGCATCCACATCACAGACCAAACACACCATCCAGGGTGTTAACCCACCACGTGTCACATACCACCCCTGTAGCCTGTCCTCTGTATCTACCAACCTTGACCACCTCCACAACTATACCTGACATACTTCCCCATATTCCCATTCCATACTTCACAGACAAGGACAATGTGGTCCCAACAAGGGGTTCACATGTGACATACCCGTCCATGTTGCACACACTGACAGCTGTAGATATCTGTGTGTATTGCTATATGTGCTGTTTCCTCGCACATAGCATGCAGCACTTGTCTTGTGTCTTTCTGCTTTTCCAGGTTAGGGGTCGCCACAGTGGAACTCCGGTCTGCTAATAATTGGCAGTTGATTTTTACGTACCAGCTTGCCAGGCCTGACGCACAACCTTCAACGAAGGTACGCCCATTCATGCATGTCTCCACGCAGAAGATACTCTAGCTGAGAATCGAACCGGGACAGCATCTTACTGGGAGGCGACAACGCTACCGCAGCACCACCACCATGCAGCACTGTGGTAGTAATATAGGGGACATGTATTTACATACATATATGTTTGTGTGTGTTTGCATATATGTAGACATGTGCATATAGGTATATATCTATATATGTGTAGATATATATGATGTATATATGGGTTCATATATATGTCTACATATGGGTATCTGTATATTTGTGCACGATAATGTGAATATATATATATATATATATATATATATATATATATATGTTTTATATATATATATATATATATATATATATATATATATATATGTGTGTGTGTGTGTGTATACACACATATGCATACCTATATGTGGGGTACATTCAGACATCAGGTCCACAATCTCACAACACCTTCCTGCACAGCTGCACTGTTCTGCCTTGCTATAACACAGACAGGCTCCACATATGGACACAGCCTGACATTAAGGGGGTATATGTAGGGCCAGATTGCAGGTAACCCTATTACACACCTATGGCATTCCTTCATGCTACAATACAGGTTAACCTGAGTATCCTGCAAGAGGTGGGCTGTGGAACCCACGTGTCCATCATTACGGCATTACTTCCACCACCAGCTATTGGCCATGTAATATACATACTTCCCATTACACAACACACACTATGATTGCTTACATCTTATCAGTCAGTGCTGCTCTGCATGGTTGATGGGTATGGCCCACTACCCACAGGGACGGGCTCTATTGTCCTTAACAGTTGTTCTGCTGAACATCATTACAACAAGAACACCTGAAGGCACATATAAATCATTCCACATAATCTATCCCATTATTATGCACCAAGTACTACGGTCAGTTACATACATATATACTTCACATACCTGTTCTGGGAATGCAGTCTCTTCTGGATGGTTTGCTTTTTTTTCTGTGCCTTACACGCACTCTCTCTCTCTCTCTCACTCTCTCTCCAGTAAATGGAATGAGCTGCGCTGCATAGATTGCAGAATGGAATTTGTAGGTGATGCACATGATCAGGTGATGGCCTCTGCACCAAACAGTGTCCTACACTTGCTACCTGCATGCAGCATGCTGATTAGTACTTCCAAGTACTACTGTCATGGCAACCAGCTACTATAAATCCCTACATCATGTGGGCATGTTCCCTGTACCTTTCCTGTATGACGGACATCCTTCCTTTGTGTGGGCAGCACTGTTAGAGACAGCAGGTAGCAATACCTCTTACAGGAGAACCTGCACTCTCAGGCCAGCTACAAATTTGTAGGAGGATCCAGAACTACAGACAGAGTGTGAGTACTGTTGTTGTATGCATTGTATAGCACCAGTGTTACAGAGTTTGTGTGTACATACTAGTTTAACTTGTAATGCAGTCTGTCTGCATAGCTCTCAACTGTGGTCCTATCCATTTGATGGCCAGAAGTGTTACATGCTGTCAGGAGTTGTTATGTAGTGGACTGTGAGTATGTCATGCTGCCACTCCTGCTATCTGTCCACTGCTGTTGTGTCCCCCCCCACACATACTGTGGGGTTTTGTCTGTCCACCACACAAGTCTTGTGTCAGATATACAGACTATCCTGTAACACCAGCGACTTGCTTAGTGTATGACAACAGTTTTACACATATGGGCCTGTGTTCCAGCCTCTCTCCTCCACCTACATACCAGGCTTTGTACATATGACATGCTGTCAGAGGTTATGTAGTGGGCTGTGAGTATGTCATGCTGCCATTCCTGTCATCATTCCACTGCTGTTGTGTCCCCCCACACATACTGTGGGATAGGGTCCATATATGTGTGGGCTTCACCTACAGAATACGTGTGCCCTTATGCAGTCCAGAGGCCAGTGTATGTAACAGTGGTATATGGCCCTGTATTATTGAGTCTGGAGGGGCGATGCACCATAACTAACTTAGGCTGTTACATGTGGGGGTATCAGGGGTAAGCTGCCTTAAGGTATCTGGATGTACATTACCATACAACTCACCCTGGGTACATACAGGCCTACTGCCTCCTGCCATACAGACTGTTCTGTTTGTCAGTGTGATTGTGATGGTGTCAGTTATGCCTTGTTATGTAACAGATACATCCCATTGTGTCAACTGACATATTTACCCCCTAGGGATTGTGTACAAAGTGTAGACAGAGGCTGCTAGACTATACATCTGCATTGCTTACTGTAGACTGATTGGTATCCTGTGGCCCAGTCTGTCTTTACTATTGTACTACTTGAAGGCCTCGGCCTGGACAGCAACATATGTAAACCTTTCCAGACTACTGTATTAATATAACTGTTTCACAGTTGCATTACTCTGTTTATATGTATGTCAGTGTCTAAACAGCTATATGACATTGCATATACAACTGTAATAGTGCACAAATAAAGTTTTCAAGTGTATGTAAACCTGGGTGTGCTGTTATATAATTTGACCTCTCTGTGGGTATATGTTGCAGGCAACAATTGTCATTTGTATGGGTGGCTCATACAGTATCCAGTTGATAAGGTGGCAACTGTAGGCATAGTGGCTGTTCCGTATTGTGTGCACCTTCTACATATGTATCTTCCTATACATATCTCTGTGTGTGTATGTGTAGTTACATACATATCTATATATATGTGTGTGTGTGTGTGTGTGTGTGTGTGTGTGTGTGTGTGTGTGTGTGTGTGTGTGTGTATATACACACACACACACACATATATCTGTATCTGCATATATGTGTCTGTGTATATGTATCCTAGGAATGTTGATTGCTTCCACATTGTACATTCCCTATGGTAGCCAGACTGTACTACATGATATGTTACTGATGCCAGCCTGACATCATACAGTTGGGATGGAGTACTGTTAACATCTTGTGCCCATGCTGTTTCAGGTCCTGGTTATGGGATCTGCAACAGTTGGTACTGTATTGCATGGCAGACGTGTTTGGCTGTGGGGGGGGGGGGATATCTATACATACAAGATGTATCCCCATTAATGCCTCATGTGGACATATATGTTTTTGTTATGTTCCCATTTTTATCTACAGATGTATGTCTGTATATACCTATATAGATATATATTTATGCTTACATTATATATATATATATATACTGCTGTATATATATATATATATATATATATATATATATATATATATATATACTGCTGTATATATATATATATATATATATATATATAGACATATAGATGTAAACATATATCTATAGATGTATGCATATATGTTTATATACATATATATATATATATATATATATATATATATATATATATATATATATATATATATATATATATATATATATATATATATATATATATTTCTGTATATCTATTTATATCTACATATATAGATACTTTATATCTATTTAGATATTTATATATATATATATATATATATATATATATATATATATATATATACATATATATATATATATATATATATACACACACACACACACACACACACACACACACACACACACACACACACACACACACACACACACACGCACACACACACACTCACATACATCTACATGTTGAAATACATTTACTGTACTGTTGAATGACTGGGCTGGATGATATGTTTGTGAAAACATTAGGGTTATGTGTATCTGACATGGCTTAGTGGTAAATCACTTTGGCTATGGTGTGCAGGGTCCTGGGTTCGAGCATTGCAAAGGCTGTTTATTTTGTTGCTGGGCAGAACAAGGGCTGTTGGATATAGAGTGATTAAGGCACTTTTAAGCAGTTGAAAGCAGGTTTGCACGGGTCTGCACGGAGGTAAGCACTGCTAACTTCCAGTTACAGTTTCTTATACTGATTTAGCCTCTCAGTTGCTTAACCTGTGTAGGCATTGCTAACCCCTGCTCAAACAGGCTTAAACCCGCTTACTGGTGCTTAAAAGTACTTACTCCCATTTACCCCCGCACTAATTTCTTTAAAAGAAAAGATAAAAGGGTTGATAGGACAGTGGTGAAAAAGGGGCACAAAGAGGGAAAGACAGTGGGGAAAATAGCTAGGGATGTGCAGGAGGGTGCAGGGAAGGACCACAGCTGCCCATTTGTTCTACAGCAACAGATGTGCATATACAATGACTTTGGAGGCAGATTTGGACACTCGAACCCCTGAGAGAGGGGTGAGGACAACAATATGTTGTGATGCCAATTAGACCAGATTACATGTGTCCAGTGGACACGTGTGCAAAATAGACAGCTATGTATGGGGCGATATTTCATTTTGGGAACAGATTGCCCTTTTTTTTGTCAGGTGAGAGTGGGATGTTGGGGAGGGATAGTAGGTATATTTGGGGAGGTAGCTTGGGTAGGTTAACAGACAAGACAAACAAGACCCATAAAAGACAGGTATATGACACATGTGGGGGGGTTAACACCTTGATGGGGAAGGGGGTTGGGATATTGGAAGCCCATGAGCCCCCTAATGGAGACAGTGGGACTGAGATCCCACCCATGGGCAGTCACCACTGCACCTTCACAACCCCAAAGGTGGCTGTGCTGGGAGCTGAATCGGAGAGCCAGGCCGACCCTCTAAAGTTGACACGTGGCCCTCGAACTGGCGTAGAAGATCTCAAAACTGCTGATCAAGCTCTCTACGCACCATGATCTGGACCTGGCAACGGGTGACAGCTTCCGGTCCATGCCTGCTCCCGGGGCGGCCCATCCCCTGAGGTGGTTCCACCCAAAGGTGGTGCAGGACCAATGGATGAGGAGTTCCCGGGTTGGGCCCCAGACATGCTGGTGCCCGGTGCTATGGCCAGCTGAGGTGGGACACGTGGGTCCGCTGGGACCCGCATTCCGATACATGCTATGGTGTTTATGGCGTATCACCATATGTGGGTTAGTAATAGTCAACACATTCCAGGGTTAGGTATAACACCATGAATAGATATTCCCATTAACCCAGACACCAGATATGGAACAGCTGCATAGCAAACGGAACACATGCATATATGGGACCACAGTGGTAATAACAACAGCATGCAGGTACATTGATGGCACCATGCCACTAGTGTTGGAGTATTTCAACACAGCACATGCATAGAAACAGATTTAAATAATTATCAACCAATAGGACATGTGTCCCTACATAACACTGGAGTCATCACATACCAGTTGTTGGAGATATGGTGGTGGGGGGGGAAGATGTCAATTAACAACTAGTATATTCCTGTAGTTTGCATTACTTTCCCAGTCAGTGCTGTTATCTGTACCTTACAAGTATTACTACACAGCCCTATTGCCTTAGTTTGGACAGTGATATGGCTGTCGTCATCTTTATACATGAACTAGTTTTACCTGCAGTATACACCTCTTACCTGGTATACCTGTGGAGGAATTGTTTGTTAACACTAACATACACATACTCCCAGATTCCAGGTTGATGTTATGCACATACCTGTCCATCTCTTTTTGCACAGACTCTGGCCACATCTTGACCACATGCAGGTGAACCGGGACATATGTAGACTATTGCCCTCTTCAACCTTTAGTGACTTACAACACTCTTACATGGGATTTCCTACACAGTTATATTATGTAGCACAGTGTGGCTGACAGTGATGAGTAATACCTTATTATTCAGAGCAACTGCATCAGTCACAATGCCATACAATACCAAAGTAAACAGTACCACTACAGGGTATCATTCTTTTATTTCTGGGCACAGTGTTTGCATCTGATAGACCTGTGGGAGCAATGTTTGTTAGCACTACCTAAATGTTCCTACACATAGTACCAGATTCCACATTACTATTATGCACATACATCTCACTCTGTTACTGTACACACTCTGGTCACAGCTTGACAACATGGGGGTGTAAATGGGACATACGTGGCTTATTACTCTCATAAGATTTTGGGGAGTTGCTTGTGTGCCAGCTTTGTTCTCATAGATGTGTGGCAATCAGTTGTATTTCCTGTTTGCTGTCTATACGTCTGGGATCATCCCACTGATTTTCCAGGGAGACAGGCAGCAGATATGGGCCAATTTACTGGACAATCTGGACATATCTGTACATTTGTGGGGTATGATTCTGTATGCAGACTATTACCACTCCCAGGATTTGAACCATGGCTGTGTGTGCTAAAAAATACAGCAGTTCATGTCTCAGTTGCATGTGCTATTCGGATTTTGTTGTCTGTATTTTCACTGTTTTCTGTCTATGTGTCTCTCAGTTGTACTAAATGACCTCTGGGGATTACACCAGTCATATACAGACATTCCTACACATTCTATTTATGTTGCACAGTGTGGGTGACACTGCTTAATACAACAATACTATTAAGTGATTGTAAATCTACATTACCATATGATACCACAGTATACACATGCAGTCCAGCAGTTAGACCTTTATTGTCAGGCTATTATGCTTTTATTTACATACAAACTATATATGAGACTCTTCCTGCCATATTCTCCGGTGTATACAGTACTTGCCTTAAACAATACAGGTTTTTATACTGGCAATTAACTTACTAACGCTTTTAGATTTATTTCCTATGACAGTACATGCAAGAGTATTACTAACCTGCCTCACGTCGCAACCTCTCCAGGCAACATCCATGGGCCTCCTGGTTCGCGGCCCGCTCACTTGCCAATGTGAAGGAGATAAGTGGAATATTTAGCCATACCTATCCATAATATACATGAGCTGGCAATTATTAAACAGGTAGTGGAGTGATACTTACACACAGCTGGGACCTCCCCTGTCGTCCTAGCCTCTTGGATCCACTGATCCAAGAGATCCTCCTTTCACTGCTTCAGGTCAGCATAGTGATGCCTGACCTGCTCACCAGTTCAGGGTATGCCAGTGGCACTGGTGAGGTCATGGGCAAGACGGTCCCAGGCATCCACCTTTTATTTGAGAACCCTGGTACTGACCCTGCAGCAGTCTCTGCTCATGGTCTTTGACAAGGAGTCCTGCCATGTCTCTGAACTCCTGGATGCCCCAGCACTGCGCCCAGAAGTGCACTCCTTCTCCCCTTTCTGCCATGGTGCCTGCAAGGGGAAGCTACAACCAGTTATGAGATGTATTCCCACCTGTTGGGTTGAAGTAGGGCCGAATTCCTGCACTTTGCTGTGATTGGCCAGTTTTGAAAAGTCTAAGCTATGGGCAAACCTGCTTACCTAAAATTGGCATTGTTTAAAGGGGTATACCACTGGGCACATTGAGTTAGCTGGCCTACACATTGCTTACACCTCCTAAGCTGGCCTTGCTTAAAATTGACTTTGCAATATATTTGCTTTATGGCATTGATTTATTATTCATTACATTATATATATATATATATATATATATATATATATATATATATATATATATATATGTCTGGTATTCATGTGTACGTACACTGTATGGGGTCCTAGGTTACTTCAACACTCTATTACATTTACACCTCACATCTGGGATTACTTCAGTACTCCAGTTCACATATCTATGTTATGTAGTAGATTATAGAACATATGACTGTATACTGATTCCTTTCACATGTTTAGTTTGATTTTACTATAGTGAGGGTTTGTTTGGTGATACTGCAATCTTATGTACTGCTGTGATGGCTTGGTGGTTAACTACTGTGACTATAGTCTATAGGGTCCTGGGCTCAAGACATGCAAGGCTGTTCATTTTGTTGCTGGGCAAAACAGTGGCTGTTGGATACAGAGTGATTAAGGCACTTTTAAGCAAGTGAGTTTGCGTGGGTTTGCGCGAGGGTAAGCTATGCTAACCTCCGGTTAAATATGCTTACAAAGAGTTAGCTTCCATATTGCTTAACCTGTGTGCTCATTGCTTACCCCCCATGCAAACAGGCTTAAACTCGCTTACTAGTGCTAACATATGCTTACTCCCACTTACTACTGCTTAACAGTGCTTACACTTGCTTAATAATGCTTACTCCCACTTACCACTACACTGATTTAGACAATAGTGTCTAATGGTTGTTGGGAATGTGGGAGATTTGGAAGCTGTATGGAGTTATCATTCATTACACATTTTGCCTTCCATCTGTATCCATGATTCCTGTGTACATATACTGTATGGGGCACATGTGATTATCTGTGGACTTTGCAACCTTATGACACTGACACCTCACATCTGCATTTAATGCAGTACTCCAGTGCACAAATATATGTTATTTAGTAGGTTATGCAACTAAAATATTGGTCATAATGTGATTTGACATGGAAAATGGAATGTGCTGCAGTGGGACTCGAACCGGGAATGCCTCCTCGTAAGGCGAATGTTCTGCCCACTACACTATTGCTATACTGCTTCATTTGCATATATCTTCCTTTTTATCCTCTTTAGCCCTTTAAGCTGCATTATCTGTAGCTAAGTACGGGACAAACACGTGCACTTACGGTTAGCTTTAATCAGTTTCATAAAAAAAAAAAAAGGTATCTTTATATTGTTTGTGTTTACTATTGCTGTTGTACATGTGGGGAGATGTTGCTGGGGGTACGAGGACACCTATGAGTGGTCTCGCTCATTCTTTTGGGCTTTCTGCTGTTCTTCATTGTGGGGGCGTGTATATTCTGAGAGTTCTGCTCTCAGACACGCCCCCTGCACTCTTACACACTCCGTGTAAGATTAGGAGGTCAGGCAGCACGCCTTCATTAATATGTATGATGTGCTGCCATCCTGCTCCTGAACAGCCGCTTCTGTGCAGGACTAAGCTAGTCCTGCACGGAAGATTAGTAAATCTAGGGGAGTAACTATTACAGTTGTAATATTTTGTAAAAAAACTTACAATGTCTCAGCAACCAAACAGTTAAATTACACACATAACTGTAATTAGCATTTCATTCATCTAGCTGGGAGCTTTCATATGAGGCTAAGGTGTTCTATCTGTGTTACAAAGTTGTTGAGATATTTAGAAAAATATGAACATTATATCTATATAAATTAATATCATAAAAACAACAGTTAATATCTATTTACCTGCACTAGATAGAAGTCAAATATAAATACAGTTGAGTTTGCTATTGTATAAGCTTTAAGATGAAATATTTTAAAACCTTGTACATAGCATAGCTTTGAAATTATTGATGCAAACTTGAACAAGCAACATTTGACGCCTAGAGGTGTTAGTATGTTTTTAACTTCAGATGCACCTGGAGGTGTCACTCAGATGTAATGAGTTAACATAGTTGTCAATAATTTACACATCACCTATTCCCCAGGAACGATAATTCAGTATGCAGTTGGCTCAACCTTAACCTGTCCATCTCGTACTCTCCCTAAACTAGAAAACAAAACCCAACAATCTTTTACATCAACTGAATCCTGGCTCACAGAGGCCCAACTTTTTCTAAATCCCAAAAAAAACAAACTCAGTCTTTCACCCCAAATATACCACCCTCAGCACAGACCAATTTAACATTCTTGCAGCTGACAAAACTATCATAGAAAATGTTCAATAAACTAAACTGCTAGATGTTATTGATACCAAACTCAACTTTGACCTTCATAACCAACAAAACATAAAGAAAACACATATAAAACTAGGACTCCTTTACAGAAACAAACAGTTCCTTACCACTCCAAACAAGACTACCCTGGAAAAAAACCTTCCTGCTCCCCTCCCTACTCTAGAGTTCCTGTATACTTACCAATCTGCAAAACCTCTCTAAAGCTAAAATGGAACAATGTTACAATAAAGTAGCAAAGTTTGCAACAAACTCCAACTACCATACACATCACTGTATACCACTAAAAGAACTAAACTGGCTGGAACTATCAACTATCAAACCAACTAACATATACACACTTAACTACAATACATAACCTAATCTATAAACCCACTGGCTGTCCTTCATTAGCAAACCTATTCAAACAGTACAAACCCAGCAGACCACTCCGATCTGATGACAAAAACCTACTCTAAACCTACAAACTTTCTAAAAACTCAGGAAATTCTCTATACTCATATTCTCTCTCTCAGAATTATAGAACTCCCTCCCACCAAACATTAGGCTAACTCCTAGCCCATCTCTCTTTAAAGCTTCCTTAAAAGAACACTTGAAAAATCATGGCTATGCACATGCATAACTCCAGGCTAATCTCCCCTCTAGCCCTCTATACTAACTCCCTATAATACACTAACCTCCCTCCTCCAAAATTAATCTACTAATAAAACACTTTAATATATCATACATAAGCGCTTTCACAGTTATTTAACAACTGCTTTTTCAGACAAACAATAGCTCAATACTTTCTAAATAATGTCACCATAATGCAAGACATGTTTAGCTAGTGCATTACTAGATATCCTATTTAAGTATCAGGTACTTATGCAAGTAAATACATCAGAGAGATTAAGTGATGATGAAGTCTGTATACCAATCTCGTATTCTACTGACATTAATTTAGTTATTAGTATAATGAAAAGGTATTGGCTTATCTTAGTAGTGGGAGAGAAACCGAAGTTTCTGTTCAAAAATAAGAAGTCTCTTAAGATATTCCTATGTTATCTGAATAATGCTGAACATGAGGTCCTGAATAAGAACGACACAGGAATGTTTCCCTGTAAGAAATGCAATTTCTGCACATATATTGATACTTCAGGAAGACGTTTACATCCTGATACAGGGAGAGAGTTTTCGTTTTGGCTTAGAGCAGATTGCAACACTACTGATATTGTTTATTTAGCATATTGTGTCATACGCTTATCATACTATGTGGGAAAAATGAATAGGAAATTTAAGCACAGGAATAGAGAACATCTATACAGTATCAAAACTAGGATATCTAGTAATGCACTAGCTAAACAGGTCATGCATTATGGTGACACACATAGATTCAAATTTCTAGTTATGGAGATAGTGAGATTAAATGAATGAGGAGGTGACACAGAGAATTTAATGGAAACTTCGGAGACTAGATGAATAGTAAGGTTAAGGGCAGATGCTGGGAGAGGCTTAAATGAAAATGTCCCATTGAAGAGTATTTCTACAGCCAGGAATTTACATAGGTGAAATGCATCCCTAGTAGTAGGTATGTTTTAAAATTTTTTTTAGTATTACAAGTACTTGTATGTATTATACTCTTATTAATATGATGTTTTAGTAAATGTCTTTAGTTTGTATGTACACTTCATCAAAATGTTGGTTTTAAATAACTTTGTATGTAACTTTAAATTCCTTCTTTAAGAGTTAATTGCTGGGATGTAATGATTGGTTAGTGAGTGATGATGTTATAACATTTAGAAAGTATTGAGCTATTGTTTGTCTGAAGAAGCAGTTGATAAATAACTGTGAAAGCACTTCCGTATGAAATATTAAAGTGTTTTATTGTAAGTTCACCTTCCCTTTGCTTTGGTTCACTCTTTTATGTGTGTTTCGATTAGCTTTGTGCTTTTGAGTGAACCATTAGTCTGTTCCGCCGTTATTTTGATTTTTGCATTTGTGGTTATGAATCTACTAATAATCTGAGTAACAGTTTGGCAGCCAAGCCATCTACTAAGAGCTATCTATGTACCTTTTTGTCCCTGTTATTCTACCTGTACTTTCCAACACCTTAGCATTCTGAGTGACTGACTTCAATCTGTGTCATAATAATCAAGTACAGTCTAAGCAAATACTCTTACCTCTATGAAGCCAATCTTCTAATTGTGAATGTATGTTAAACTCTAAATGTATTAGTATGACATGTTTTAGTATTATTAGTATGGCATGTTTTAGTATTATATAAGCAACTCTAAGTGCTTGTTCACAAATTTCCAATTGTGTAGTCTCATATAAATAATCCACCTGTATAAATGGGTAAGCAGTTCATAAATATGGAGCTTTTCTTCCCGGGCCTCCATTGAAAACGGGTTATGTAACCCAGGCAGACTATACCAGTAAACAAATGTCTAATAAAAAATTAAATAAATAAATAAAGCATGTGAGAGGTGTAAATACACTTTAATGCTGGAGGCAAGACTTTCTCATACAAATAAAACTAATCCTACAGAGCTTGCTAGTGACAGTTGCACCATACCTACTGCACAGGCAGTGACCCTACACATAAAACTACTTATGTTGAGGGACTTACAGGTAACCTTCCTAGAACACTAAGACTACCTGCACAGCACAATCAAAAAATGAGTCCTCAGACATCACATAAACAATCTGTTAATACACCACCCACAGCTACACTTAGTAACACTATATACAATGCATCTACTGCTAAGCCCTTAAAGCAAAACAGTACACAGCCAAACCTCCTGGTCATTCATGATTTGACAATGAGACACACCGATGTCCCCCTCACTAGACTAAGTAAGGAGACAGTCACGGAATCCTGCCTTTCCAGGACTGGGATCCATCAAGTAGCACAGGCATTCAGGTCACTGAGCCACAGGTGCCAGTATGACTCTGTCATAGGCCATGTGGGAGTTAATGACCTGAGATGCACCTCCATTAACTAAATGAAGCGAGACATGATTGAGCTCTCAGATTGTGTGTCTCAGGCAGGTAAGAGCATGGCACTGAGCAGTATACTACCTTCTCTAAGGAAGAGGCCATGTTACCAACAGAAAATGATTGATTTTAACAACTGGCTTAGCTTCTGATGTCAGTCCAAGAGGGTACAATATTTGACAACCTAGAAGGGCATGGTTGACAGACCCTGCTGCTTTGCCAGGGATGGTCTGCATTTATACTCTCTAGGCTTTCAGATATCGCCAATGACATTTTCCACAACATAGTGCCTTTTTAGGCAATGCCAAATGGTAATCTCCTGACTTAACTGAACCTACAAAGGAATATCTGAAGGTGGTACTGCTCAATGCTATAAGTATTAACAAGCAACTACATTCCCTGCAAGCCTTCTTCTACCTGGAAAGTGTAGACATCTGTGTAGTAATGGAAACATGGTTTAAAGTTGCAAAGAGTACCCCAGCAATTCAAGGTTATAAGGTCTTTCATACCTTTAGACCTGCAACTGCACAGGAGGGGACTAAAGGTGGAAGAGTTTCAGTCTATATTAAAACAAAACTCACATCCAGACTAGTTAAAGGGCATGACCCACTGGAACTCATACATGTGCAACTCACCATAAGATCTTGTATCATATCGTTGTAACCTATACCCCACCATGTCCCAGGAAACCCATACTACCTATCTCAATATACTAGCATTCCTCACCATTCAACCCAATATGACATTCATTGAGGATCTCAACTACCCCTCTAGACAATGGGAATCCTCCACCACTTCTAATGCATAAGCCCAGTGATTCCTACAATTTGTTAATAACAGTATGCTGGAACAGTTGGTCCATTTTCCTACCAGGGGTACCAACATCCTTGACATTGTACTCATGAACAAGGAGGGCCAATGTTCCTTACCCAGTGTAATGCCATCACTCATCAGATCTGACCATAAGACAGTATTGCTTGAAATAAAAATTTAATTTGGGGATCCAGCTAAACCAAAAACCTTTGGAGCTATTCCAAGTCTAATTTCTCTCTGCTAAGTGACACCTTGGCTAAATTCCAAGCACCCCTTAATCCAGTAAAAAGTAGCATATGCTGAGCTATTTACAAAATCTCTGTACAGCCATATTGATAGCTGTATAAAGTGAGCTGTGCCCACTCAATGTTAAGAACAAGACAAACTCAAAAGACAAGCCATCTTGGTGGAATCACAGTATAAATTAATTATACAACTAAAGAAAAAAATCTTGGCTAACCATGGGAAGAACAAAGCCATACATACTAAAACCCCTTGACCAATCTAAACAGGCAACTGACCATCGCAAACCATTTGGCTGACAGGTTCAGCTCAAATTTCTCATTCCACTACCTTCCCCGCCTAACAGTCAAATGGAAATACTGCATACCACAATCCCCCCAACCATTACTTGGGAACAGGTCAACAATAAACTTTTCAAGGCCAAAAACACTAAAACATGACCTCTCTAGTCCACTTGAATCACTTTTCATCAGGAGCTTACAGTCAGATTTTGTGCCCAAGGAATGGAAAATGTCTGCAGTCATTCCCCTGCACAAAGGAGGTCCAACCACTGATCCAGGCAACTACAAGCCCATAAGTCTGACCACTCTCATGTGTAAGGCCATGGGAAGAATCATCATGGACCTGATAAATGAAAAAATAAGTAAGCTGCTGTTAAAGTAAGGTCATGTTTATTAAATTTAGTGGATTTTTTTGAGAGGGTCACCAAAGCACTGGATGAAGGGAAGATTGTGCACACAGTTTACCTTGACCTGGCCAAGGCTTTTGATATAATACTCATTCAGGCATTATCAACAAGCTCACTAATTTAGGTATAAACCCTTTTATCACCTCTGGATACTCAAGTGGCTCACTGATAGGACCCAGGAGGTCAAAACAGGTAAGGCCACCTCACCAACAGACTGGTTGCTAGCAGAGTTCCCCAGGGCTTGGTACTCATTTTTCACATCTACATCTCCAAAAAGGAAGCAAATGCTGAAGGTTTATGGCTAAGTTTCCAGATGTTCTTCAAGAAGACCTATCTCTGACTAACAAATGATGCCAAATCCATCATGGTCTTAAACTCAATGCTAAGAAAAGCATAATTGTACCCTTTGGGAAGCCAACTATCCCGGGTAATTACCATGTTGATAATATGGCCCTAAGAGTCGAAACAGTGGTCAGGGATCTGAGTACACATGTAGACAGTAGCCTTACCTTCAACCACAATGTGGCAACAGTGGTGAGTAAATCCTTTTATGTTGCAGAAATTATAAGTAAGGGCATGGCATCTATGTCCAAAGATGTCATTATCCCACTGTACTCCACCCTTATCAGACCAATCATAGAGTACAATGATCCCTTCAGTGTGTACATGACCAGACATATGCAGTAACTACAGCAACCTCACAGGTTCCTTACAAAAAAAATACAAGACATAACAAACCTGCCTTATGCAGAGCATCTTAAAGCCCTTTCTCACTGCTCAGTCTTCTTTAGATTGGTGAGGGATGATCTATGCCTGGCTTGTAAGGCATCCGCACACCACACACTAATGAATCTCCTGCATATTTGTACTGGCAGGAAGATTGGATGAAGTACTGCTCCATCTCTGAGTCCAAAGTGCCATCTACCTGGAAACAGTTTTATACTCTTCCTATTCATAAAGGGGGTAACTCCTCTGAAATCACTAATTTCAGGCCTATTGCTATCCTCTGCCCTCTCTCTAAAGTCCTTGAGAATGTATACACAAACAAGTTATGCATTATCTCACACAGGAAAATCTGCTCACTCCAACACAGCACAGCTTCCATCCAAAACAGTATGACCACAGCTCTACTATCCTTTCTTAACACCATAACCTTTGCTAAAGACAACCACAAACTCATATCTTGCCTATTCCATGATCTGGCAAAGGCGTTTGACACAGTCTCACACTCTCTGCTACTTAACAAACTTGTTGACCTAAACTTCTCCCACGATACAGTTATATGGTTCTCTATCTATCTCTCGGATAGGCATCAGTCAATGAGATGGGACTCTGCACTTTCTACCCCCCCCCTTTCAGTAATAACAGGTGTCACCCAAGGATCCATTCTTGGACATCTACTTTTTAACATCTTTACCAACCCACTCCACTCTTCCTGCCCCCAGTCTAACATTGTCCAATATGCAAATGACTCTAAAATCATCACTATCTCTAATTCCTCCTCAGAATTTCTAATAAATACCCAGACATCTTTCAACTCAGTAGAGACATGGCTCACTAATAATCAGCTTATCCTCAACCCTAAGAAAACAAAACTGCTACTCTTTCTTCCTAAATCTACAAACCATGTTAAACTATCCTTCTCCATTAGGTCCCTCAACAATACTCCTACAGAAGTTGAAACTAGTACAAAACTGTGTGGCATTACCATTGATGACCAATTAAAATTTGATATTCACATTAACAACTATATCAAAAAAACCATCAAAATCTAGGACTCCTGTATAGGAATAACAAATTCCTCACCACCGAAGCTAGGATCTCTCTTACCCATGCTTACCTGCTACCCTGCTTAACTTACAAATATTCACAAATCTTAACTCCTCCCTACTTACCAAATTAGAATCAACCTATCACAAGATAGCCAAGTTTGCAGCTCTACAAGCATATAAATCTCACCACTGTGTCTCCCTGAAATACCGGAACTGGCTCAAGCTACTTCACTTGCTCCTACAATTGCAACTCCAAATGATACACTCCATTCTATATCAGCCTGGCTTCTGTCCTAATTTATCCCCTCTCATCTCCCACTATTACCCCACCAGACTTCTTCAAAGTGCAACACAAATCCTATTAAATATCTACAAACTGAAGCCCAAGACGGGGTACAACTTGTATAGCTATCATTCCTCTATTGCATGGACCAAACTCCCACTAGAAATTAGGAACCTGACACATCCGAATCAATTTAAGTTAGCCACCAAAGACTACTTTAAAAATCACTGGACCTGCCACTGTACTCACCCTCCCTGAACACTAACACCTCCATAGTACTGTCTAACTATTAATACCTAGCTTGAATAACATACATCCTGAGCTTTTTGTAACCACCTAATCTTCACCTTTACACTACTCACAAAACCACAACTAGCAAACTGTCTAATTAACTTCCAGAGCCTTTTCCTGTACTCTGTTTACTAAACCTTATATCAACAAATTAATTAATGACCAACAGATGTATATTGAGAACATGTTGGGGATTCTATACAGTGATGGCTATGTGGAAGTATTGCTGAATGAGCTTAATATAGCCTATAAGGATGTTGATATTTTAAACAATCTACTTCATTTTCAAATAACAGAGGAAGAATTTAATTATTTAATTCAAACTTATCCCAAAGTCCAGACTATATTTGGAATCTCCAAGATTCACAAAAGCATCAGCAACCCACCTTTAAGACCTACTGTGGATGGAAAAGCATCAAAAATGACTACCTTAGCTAAGTTTATTGATTCTCATTTGAATACAATTCTTTCCAAATTTCAGCATATACTGAAGGATTCTTGGGACTGTTTAAAGAAAATAAAGCAAGAACCATATAGGGAGAATTTGATTATGGCTACTACAGATGTCAAAGACTTATTTAGCATCATACCACACGATGAAGGCTTAGAAATGTTCTACGACTTTTATGTAGTCAAACCAACTTAAGCCATAGTAGAATACTTACGTTTAGGACATTAATGGAAACAGTACTCAATAACAACTTCATTATTTTTGAGAACCAGGTTTTCAAGCAAAGAGTAAAAAGGTGTAGCAATGGGGGCGGCATGTGCCCCTCTGTTTGCAAATACAGTCCTGGCCCAGTGGGAATTGACACAAGTATTCGCCTCCCAATGGTTTTAACAATGTATGTTTTATGGGAGATTCCTAGATGACAGGGGTGTTCTCTATCCCCTTTGTCATTTGCTTTATATTTACAACCACTGGCAAAGAAAATAAAGGATTCAGAAATACAAGGATATAATTGGTATGGTAATCAAGAAAAGTTGGCTTTATTTGCAGATAATTTATTTATTCATTTATTTTTGACTTTGGTAGAGGCGTTTTTTCAGAAGAAACCTGGAGAGAAATGCTCCAGTATTGTTTTTTTTTTTTTTTTTAATAATTGCAAGTATACCATCATATGGCATAGACAATTCAAGGATTAACAACAGTTAATTACAATCAGTTGATTACATTCTATTTTTAAGAAAAATGTACATTACAAAACAGTAAAAAGTACATTTCGATCAGGGACAGTTGTGACATTATTTTAAGGCAAATCGTTAAGTGTTAGCACAAAGTTAATATTTTGAAATGGGTTAAGTATTGCAAATATAGAAGAGAATCAGAGCAAAGAGAAATTGTAAGTAAAGAATTTGTTGAAAGATTATAGAATTGTGTTGCAGGGAGAAGGTAGAGAAGTAGTAGGAACTGTCTTGGCAATGGCTGAGTACAGGAAGGGTGTTTTATGTTGGGTCGTGGCATGTCCAAGTCCTATCATTGAGCAGAAAGAGTTTTAAGGATATTTAAAGCAGATATAACAGTTTTAAGAATTTTTAAAGCAGATATTTAAAAAATATATTATTTTTTACCTGATAAATCCAGAAAAAGTTATTTCAGTGTTGTGGAACATTTTGAGACAGTCACAAGTCTTTTCAAGATATAAAAATGATTGAAGATAAAACAAAGACTGTAGCTATAAATTATCTACACACACACAGATTGGTTCAGCAATACCCATATTTATGGTGACATGATGAGAACTATTTAGGAGTATGGATAAAAAGGCTTTTGTTGTGGCAGCTAAGGATATGTGGGAAAAGACTAAACAAAAGACAATATAAAAATTGAGAAAATGGAAACTCTTATTTATGGATATCAATAGTAAGATACAAACACTGAAAATGTTTTAGCCTCTTTAGTCTTGTACATGCATCAGGCACACTTTTATCAACCTGAGGAGAAGTGGACAATAATTACTGCAGAATTGACGGAATTTTTCTGCAAGGGTACTAGGGCAAAAGTTAAATGGGGTAAGATGATCCTTCCAGTAGAACAAGGTGGTTTAGGTTTATCTGGTTTGAAGGAATACTTTAGAGCTACACAGTTAAGACCCATATGCATAAAACAAGCAGAAGGTTATAATTCAAATTGGAAAGGGATGATGGTGAAGCAAGGGGAAAGTTCAAGAAATAGAGAAAGAGAGTGGGATTCTGGCTGCAGATCCTTAAGGAAAATAATAACAACCATACAGAATATTATATTCATAAAACAGCAGAAAGTCTTCTAAGAACTAAGCAAGTACGAGAATGGAGAATGGAGATTTTGCTACTAGGAATGACTGCAAGTAGGGTTACAGAAAACAGTCAAGAGGGGGCTGGAATTTACTGGAGAAAACTGGCAAAGGAACCAAGCTATTAATGTCAAATAATTCAAGCAGGAAAGGTAACAGAGTGGGATGAAGCCAAGAAGACATTTGGACGGCAGGCTAGACACTGCTTTCCCTACCTGGGCTTGATCTCAGAGTACAGGCAAAGAGAAAGGAATAGGGGGATTTTAAATGATAGATCTGGTCTGGTAAAGTTTTTAGTTGACTCTAGAATACAAGCAGTTATTAATAAAGGAATAATTAGCATGGCATATAAAATATTGCATGACAACTATAAAAATCAATCAGAAGAGGTAAAAAAAATGGGAAGAAAAACTGGAAAACAATGGGAAGATATATGTATGGTTTCTAAGTACGCAACCAAGTCCATAAACGTATTAGGATCTTTGCTTGGAAATGTTTCCATAGGTATTTTTATACCCCAGGCAGACTTCAAAGAAATTTTCCTCAGGTATACAGCAAATGTTGGAGGTGTGATGAGGAAGAAAGAGGTAACTGGAAATATAGTTTGGGAAGTGTAATAAGTTGTCATAATTTAAAAATTCCCTACAGAGTACTCTGTCAGAAACACTGGATGAGTAAATGCGTGTTAACTAAGGAAATGGGATTCTTTTGAGCTGGGACACAGGATGTGAATGCCTTAGACATAGTAAGGCCTTGTTAAGTTTAATTCCATTGGCTGCTGAAAATCAATTACTAGAAAATGGTAATCAAAGTTGAAACCAACTCTGTTTGACATACGGAATAACTGTAACAGAGATAAAAGAACTAGAAGTGGGATCTTTAGAAAAGGGAAGGAGCAAATTACATAGAAATAAATGGAAATTGTAGGAACGATACACGCAGAATAATGTTCTGGAGGAGAAGTGAGGTTTAAGGGATGGCAGGAATTGAGCAATTTATGTAATATTCGACTGAGGATAGTTGTTAAAAAGAACATATGTGCTGGAAACACATTAATAGGATTTGTTTCTTTTACATTAATATATGTTTGCCTACATCTTTAGTGATAATTTTAAAAAGGTGTTAAAAAATAGGTGAAGTTACCAGTTACCAGTGGAGTCCTCCATGGTTCTATGCTGGAACCTCTCCTGTTTGGCAACTACTTCTCAGAAGTAAAAGCCCATACCAAAGGGCTTTGGCTGACTACATCTGCAAATGACTACAAGCTAGGAGCAGTTACTGAATCCCCAAATGACTTGGGCATCATGTAGGAAAAGTGGTCCCAAAAAAATAACTGATGACAGAATCATGGACTGAAACTAAATGCTAAAATGCATTATCATATATTTTGGGAATTCATCAACCCTGGGGAACTACCACACTGACAATACTCCCCTTAGAGTGGACCTAGCATTTCAGGATTTGGGAACTTACGTGGACAATGACCTAATATTTGACCAACATGTGTCTACTGACGTAAGAAAGTACTATATTGTGCAACTTAGAAGCAAAAGCATTGCAACTAGATCTAGAGATGCCATTGTACCCTTTACTCAGCCTTCATCTGGCCAGTATAATGCCCTCTTTGGCAAACATCTTTCCTGAAACATGTAACAACTGGAATGCCCAAAGACCTATCTTACTACAAGGATACAAGGCCTAAACATTATGTCCTACAAACTGCTAAGAGGTGACCTGTGTCTGACATACAGGGCATCAGTGTACCCAACAGAGATAGACTTACTGTACATCAGCAAGTCAGATGACATTAAAAATACTCATTCCAGGAATATAAACCTCTTCTGGAGCATCAACAAAGCAGTTTGGAGGGAAAGGTATATCTCACACAGGATACCACTGCTCAGGAACTCAAGTGTAATTAAGGGGCAAATTATTAAATTGAGTATGTTAACATCTAAGGATAGTACTTTTTTGAATGAGCTGATGGTTCTTAGACAGTTGTTTATGCAGAGGGGCTACGACGAAAAATGGTTAGTGACAACAGAAAAAGAGGTTTCCACGCTGAGAAATGGTGTAGCAAAACCTATTCTCACTTCTAGAGACACACTGGTAGTCCCTCCAGTTTGTGTTTCAAACAGTAGCAATCAAAACACACAGGAATTCTACACTTCTTTTCCTTTGCCAATAGTAAATGTAATCTGGTGCATCAAGGAGGTGATAGAAAGAAATTGGAGAATTATTCTTGGCAATAAAGATTTAACTACACTGTTAGGCTTAAAACCAAGGTTTACATATAAGAAGGTCACCAACATCAAATGGATGTTGGAGTCATCTAAAACAACACATAAGGACAATATGAGGAAGGTTTGCACTAAAAAAGGGACATTTGCATGTAAGAACTGCAAACAATGCAGATTTATTAGTAATTCATCATTCATCACAATGGAACATTTGGGTCAGACTTTCTGGGCTAACAAATATTTCAATTGTCATAGTGAGAATGTGGTGTATATTGCTACTTGTTGTACATGCAAAAATTATTATATTGGCAAAACTAAAAGAATTTTAAAACGTATAATATATGAACATGTGTTGGCTATAAAGAAAAAAGACAGAAACAATTCATTAGCTAGACACGCACTTTCTTGTATAGATTTCAAGAAGTTTGAATTTTTTGTTTTGGATTATATAGACAAGGGAACATTTATAGGAGATACAAACAACAAATTAGAGCAGAAGGAAGCTTTATGGCAGCTTCTATTTGGAGCTGACACTTTCCCTGGTCTAAATGAAGTGATTAATATAACGTGTTTTTTAGTCTATAGATAACCATTCATAGTTATTACACATGCTCAAATATTTAATTTAATTTATTTCATTATATAATATATTATGTATTTTTATATATACATGAATTTTTTAATATACATTTCATTAGAATTGATTAATTGTTTTGAATTTATAAAAGTATTATACAACTTGATGTTTTTAATAAAAAGACCAAGAACATGATGATTGATTCATTACAGATATAATTTTTATCAAATTATGAAACTTACATCACTTCCTGTTACTATGTATTTAAATGAGGGATAGGAAACTGTCTATTGTTCCTGATGAAGTTCACGTCATTAAAGTGGATGAAAGCGCTAAAGTTCATTTGCCTTGGAGTGGTTTTTCAGACTGGTTTCTGTGATTTTTTGTTCCAGTATAACGGTAGATGTCTTTCTCTTCACTGTTGCAGTATTCATTACAATAGGGATCCCCTGCCAAGGGCGGCCTGACACCCGGCCAGTATACCAAAGCCTTTAGGTTGTTTTAAGGTGTGCCGTATGTCACATGTATGCTTCTCGCATAGCATAGGGCATAAAGGTGACATCCAGAAGTACCGTCCTCAGAACTGAGAGCCCCAGTAGGAACACCAGTCCAAGAAAAAGAGAGGTAATCAGTACACCTAGAACAGAAATAACCTGACAGGCCATGGATAGGAAAGCCAACAAGTACCTGGACATATGGGTCTGATAATTAACATCCCTAAAAGACAAGGTAGCAGAGGCATAAACCTTCCTGCTTAGCTTTTCCATGGATCTACAGTATTTATAAAGGGCACTAACTTAGGAGAAGGAAGCAATTGAGATGGCTTGTCAGAAGCTACAGACACCACCAAGGGGTCAGCAGAAGGACACGTACAAGAATTTACAGTCCTCAAGCACCCTATAGAATCTATCAGGTTTCTTGGAGGCAGAAGGCTGAGAATCTGGAGCCTTAGAAGTATTAAAAAATGCATTCAACAAGGCAGGCAAAACAGGAGGAACAGCAGAAAGTCTTGGTGAATCCATCTACAGCAACTCATAATATATTTTTTGTATCTCAGAAACCTGGGCACAATCCCATTTAAAGAACTCCATCATCCTAGAGATGGTGTCCCCAAAAGAAACCTCTTCAAGGAGAGTATCAGGACTAGTAGATTCCTCTTCTTCCGATCCATAATCCAAAGGAGAAGGAATCTGAGAGGAGTAAGCAAGGAATTCTTCATCCAATTCTGCTTCCTCTTCTCTGAGCAATCCTGTTCTCTGGGTCTTTCAAGGGGGGGTAGAGGATCATGGGGGGGTTGGAACAGAAACATTCTGAGGAGGTTTTAAAGCTATCAAAGTACTAAATAAGCCCTAAGTGAAGGACTGCCATTCACTCTGTGGAGCCTTAGGGGCAGGAGAAATATGTTCAGTATTCTGTTTTTTCTTCAAATGGATGTCCACCTTAAATAATTTAGGAGGCTCCAAACCAGGAGAGCATTAAATAATGGTAGTAGGGACTTCTTCTCTGACTAAGATTTAAGGATTCCCCTCTAGGCCCCTCAGAGATAATCATCCGTGGTTCTCCCTAAATGTCCAAAGCAGATGTCTGCAATTACTCCTCAGATGTGCTTAAAGTCAGATCCCTGCCAGCCTGCAACCCAGTCGCAGCAGAGGAATCCAACAATAAAGCTGGACAAACATTCACTCACCTTGGGAGAGACGTCCAGCAGAGGCTTCACAGCAGAAGATTCCGGCCTAGATTTTTTGGCCTTCTTCTTCACAGACGTCTGTCACTCGGAGCGGAAAGTTCCCTCCATTATATCCTTAGCAAGAAGCTTAAGACACTGGTTTTCAAGATAAAGCATCAAAGAAGAAACTCTACTATGAAGGGACTTCGGAACAAAGGCCTGACAAATACAGCAGGACGTATGGTCATGCAAAGGGTCAATGCAAAACAGACACTGTTCGTGGCAGTCTTTATGGGGAATTTGTCTCCCACACTAGCATTTACCTTTCTTGGATGACACGAATCCCCACAAACAACAATATAATAAAAGGAAGAGAAGTAAAACAAAACCCCAATGGGGCACTTATCTTCAACAGCTTAATGAGCCAGAAATGGAACAGGCGTTTAGAGTGACGATCAAGAGATGGCTTGTGGACTGGAGGCAAGGAAGTTCTGAGGATGGTACATCCCAACATCACTTTTATACCCTATGCTATGTGAGGAGCATATGTGTGATGTACGGTGTACCTTAAAGCAATATAAAGGCTTTGGTATACTGGCTGGACTTCGGGACACCCTTGGCAGGGTATCTCTATTGTAGTGAATACTGTAACAGTGAAATGGAAGGACATCTTTAATGACTATATATAGCTTGGATATCAGAATGTAATAAAATAAAAACAATAACTACTACATTTTAACTCCCTGCATACACAGATGTGACCAATTACAGGCACTTATAGGGCTGTGACTATACATCTTGGGTATCTGGCTGCATAAAATGAATGAATGAATACATAAATACATAAAAAAGTGACATACAGGAATTTATCTCCTCAGCTCACTACTGTCAGAATAGTGTGCTAATACCCCATATATCTCAGCATTTTATCTTGAGAATCAAGGAGAAATCTAAACATAAGCATAGATAAATGATAAAAATCAGGAACAGCTATTGCCTTTGTATACTCAAAAAACCTTGATAAAAATAGCATACTTTGTATTAGCATTCTTTTATTGTTTTGAAGTCTAAGTCTGCAGTCCCGCTGATTTCCAGAAAAAAAAAAAACATAAGAGGAACAGTCCAAAATACGATGCAAAAGCAGGGGTAGTTAAGCGCTTATATATAATAAAGAATAGTTGTGTAAAATCTTACCATAACCATAGATGTCCTTCTATTCAGTGCTGCAGTATTCATAACCTGAGGGATCTCCAACCAGAAGGCAACGACGTCAGCCAGTATACAAAAGTCTTATACCACTCAAGGGTAAGAGGTACATCACACATAGGCTGCAGTAGGATGTAGACCATACAAGTGATGCACGCATGTACCATCCTAGAACTGAATGCCCCAGGAGGAATGTCAGACTATGGATATGAATGGTCAGTACATCCAAGCAAACAACAGACCAGGGGGAAGCAGGGAGGGATAGAATACTGCAGCAGTGAAGGGAAGGACATTTATGGTTATGGTAAGATTTTACACAACTGCTCTATGTCCTTCACTTTACTGGTGCAGTATTCATAACCAGAGGGAGAGTGCCAAAGCTCAAGAAGGAAGGAGCAGAACAGCTCTCAATGAAGCCATGTAAAATGGCTTTTGCAAATCCGGCTCTGGATCTGGAGATGCCATCCAGGGAGATGCCATCCAGTTTGTAAAGTTTGGTAAAGGTATGACTAGAAGACCAGGTAGCTGCTTCAAGGATGGTGCTGTTATCTAAGCTCTTGAAGAATACCTTAGAAGAACCCACAGCTCTGGTAGAATGGGCCTCCACAGGTGAAGACAGGATCTTTCCATGCAGCGTGTAACAAAGGGAAATAACCTTAAAAATCCAGTAAGGAACAGTCTGCTTGGAAATGGGTAAACCCAGAGCCCTGGGATGAAAGTTCACAAATAGCTGATCAGATTTCCTGATAGCTTTAGTCTTAACCAGATAAAATCTAAGTTGTTTATGTACATCTAAGAAGTGCAGTACCTTCTCACTGTGGTTTTGGGGAGAAGGAAAGAAGGTGGGTAATTGAATGGACTGGTTAAGGGATAACTCTTTAACAATTTTTGGCATAAAAGAAGGACTTGTTCTCAAGGACACCTTGTTCTTATGTAGGACCAAGATGGAGAGTGAAGCCATAAGAGCTTGCAGCTTCAATATTCTTCCAGCTGAAGTTAAGGTCACTAATAAAACAACTTTCCAAGAACAGTGTTTTAGGGAGGCTGAAGAAGCAGGCTGAAAAGGGTCCAGGGTCAATTTTTCTAAAACAAAATTAAGGTCCCAAGAAGGAGGAATAGGTTTCCTGGGAGGCCTAATTTGAAGGACGCCCTTAAGAAATTGTTCACCTCAAATCTGGATGCTGGGGGGGAGATAGAGGCAAACAAGAAGAAATAGCTGACATATGTGCTTTGACAGAAAAATAAGCCAAACCAGCAGACAGCAATTCACACAAATAAGACAGAACTACTGCAATTCCCACTGTCAGTGGGTCTTGGTTCTTACAGAGACACCAGAGTGAAAATCTTTTCCATTTGGAAACGTAAGACATTCTAGTATTGGGTTTTCTCGCCTCCTGCAAAGCCCTGAGCATGTCCTCAGAGAACAGGTGTCTGAAAGGAATTAGAATCCTATCGCCCACAGTTTCACCTGTAGTTTTGACAGGTGTGGATGTAGCGGAGATCCTTTGTTCTATGTGAAAAAGTCCACTCTGTTGGGTAACTTGTGGTTATGGCCCTTGGCTAAATGCAGAAGAAGAGGAACCAGTGCTGTTTTGGTCAAAAGGGAGTCACCAGCAAGATTTTTGGTTGGTCCTGTCGAATCTTGAACAGGACCTTTGTAATTAGAGGAAGGGGAGGAATGCAAACAGAAACATCCCCTTCCAAGAAAAGAAGAGGTTATCTACTTTCCAAACCAGAGGACTTGGGACTCTGGCTCAAAATTTTAGAAGCTGTCTGTTCGGGGGGAGGCAAATAAATCTATTTGGGAAATACCCCATTGGTGGAATATGTCCAGGAATACATCCCTGAGAAGCATCCATGTGTGGGACTGAGTCAAAGACCTGCTCAGGGAGTCTGCCATGAGGATCCAGTTGGAGGGAATGTACACTGCCTGAATAGTCCTGTGGTATTAGGCAAGAAAATCCCATACCAGAAGAGCCAACCTGCATAAACATAAAGTACTGTCATGCTTTCTGTAAACAGTTTGACAGGGCGTGGGCAAAGAAGAGGGTGAAATGCTTGTAGAGCTAGGAGCAACACTTGCATTTCCTTAATGTTAATGTATTCTGTTTTCTTGGAGGGAGACCAAACTCCCTAAACTGGAAATCTGCCCTAGGCTACCCCCAGCCCACGTCTGATGCATCTGTGTAGAGTTCTAGGACTAGGGTGAGAGGGTACAGAGATAATGCTAGATTTAGGGCTATCTGTTGGATCAACCAGAGCAGTTCCCTCTTTAGACAAGGAATGAGGAAACTTTGTACTCTAGTGCGGGAGAATGCCGGGTCCACAAAGGTCTAAGGAGCCACTGGAACTTCCTCATGTGGAGTCTTGCCACTAGCACCATGGGAATGGTTAAAGCCATGAATCCCAGCACCCTGAGGAACTCCCTGGCCATGATGTGAGTCAAGGGGAGAATGGAGTGAAAGAAGGACTGAAGGTCCTCTACCTTATGAGGTGGAAGTGACAGTCTCTTTATGTCTGTCTGGATTCGACAACCCAGGAATATGTGGTCCTGTGAAGGGGCGAGGACTGTCTTCCTGAAGTTGATGGTAAATCTCAATTTTCAAAGGAGGGAAATGGCAGTCTCCAGATTTTAGAATAGAGTCTGAGGAGTTGGAGCCTGTAAGAGCAGGTCGTCCAGGTATGTAAAAATCTGGATAGTGAAAAGCCTGCAATGTGCAGTAACTGGAGCCAGCCTCAGCTGTAGAAAGACCAAATGGCAAGGCAGAGAATTGAAAATACCAGGAACCCACAGAAAAACGTAAGAATTTCCTGAACATGGGGGATGTGAAGGTAAACATCTTTTATATCTCGAAATGCCATGTATCCCTGTGGAAGAATAGGAGGGAATAGTGTTTGGAGTGTCAACATTCTGAAGGCAGGAACCTTTAGGAAAATGCTGAAATGGAATAAATTCAGTATTGGTCTCCAGGGCCATCCTTTCTGGGCACTAAAAACATTCTTGAATAAAAGCCTTTCCCTCTTGTGGTGTGAGGAAACCTTTGAAAAGAGCCCTGTTGCCAAAAAGTTGGGCAGCTCTTCTCAGGAGGTTGAGGAATGCTCATGGGTGGGGGGGGTGGGGGGGGTGGGGGGTGGAGTGCCAAACCATGAAGTATCTTTTTTTGATTATGGAAATAATTCAGGTGTCGTGGGTGATACTGTCCCAGACCCTTTGAGTGTTTGAAAGGCAAAGGGAAAGAGAGACATCTGCAGGGTAATCACAGACTCCCTGCTTTGTCAGGAAAGGACTGCATTTGTTGTGATGGTGTTTGTGAACCTCTAGGCTTCTGTTGTCTCTTGCCTCCTCTGAAAGTCTTACTGGAGGAATGCTGAGTGCGGCTGTAGAAGAAGACAGGTTAGGTGGGAAATTCCCATGAAACCTGGGCACAGGAGAAACCAATATGTGTTTCAACTCCTTGAGTTCCTTAGTTTTTTCCTGTAGGGACTTAAAGAAAGAAGCTGCTGCCGGACCAAATAAGTCTGAATTATCTAATGGTGAATCCATTAATTTAGATTTGAAGTCATCTTTGAGGGGCTATAACCTAAGCCAAGCAAATCTTTTGAGAACTGAACCAGTAGCAGCTGCCCTGGCACAAGCCTCCACAGCATCATAGCTGCATTTACTGGAGTGTCTTGTCACTTAGGAGGAAGCTCTCAAGATGGAGAGGGCCAAGGCTTTTCATGCCTGAGACAAATGTTCTACAGAGTACTTAGTCATATGTGTCTAATAATTTATGGCTCTGAAAGCCAAGGTGGCTGAAGTATCGGTCGTTTTACTAAGTCTTTCAAGGGTTCTACTCTCTTTGTCTGATGGGAGAATGATGGTAGAGTGAAGCATCCTAGAAGGTTTACCTGTAGCTACAGAAATGACTGCTGGGTCTGCAACAGGACACCTAAAGAGGAATTTACAATCTTCAGTGACCTTGTAGAAGCAGTCTGATTTCTTGGGGGCCGGGGCCTGGGAGTCTGGGGTTTGGGAAGCATTATTAAAGGCATCCAGAAATGCAGGATGCACTGGTGGAACTGCAGAGGGGCTAGGAAGATCAACTTGTAGAAACTGATAGTATCTTTTTTGGACATCAGAAATTTGGGTGGTGTCCCACTTAAAGTGTTCTCCCGTTTTTTTTAGAAGAGTTTCACCAAATGAAATCTCTTCCATAGGGGAGTCAGCACTGAATGACTCTACCTCAGGGTAAGCATATTTCTGAGGAGAGGGAATTTTTGTTGAGTAATCCAAGTATTCATCTTTATCAGAGGAATCATTGTCTTTAATCCTTTTCTGAGATGGAAGGGAAGCAGAAGTTGGAGCAGGCGGCTTTAGTGCCAAACTGTACGGGCCTCCTTAGAATGGAACAGATGCTTGTTTTTTTGTTTTTTCTTGGCAGGAGAAAGAATTTTATGCAACATCTGAGGACTGGATGAAGGCTTGCATTCAAAAGTGTCTGACTCAATTTCTTCTCCTCCCAGAGCCCTCTGTAATAATGAACGTAGGTTCCCCCCCTCAACATCCGGATCTGACGCCTGTTCTACCTCCAAAGACATGCTTGCAGCCAAAGTCAAGGCGGCCTCATAGCTGGGCTCGGCCTGTGAATCTGTGCCTGAAATTGGACATGCCTCCAGGTTAACACCTTGGGACATACGTCTGATGGTGGAGGTGCAGCAGAAGCTGCAGCCAAGGTTTCTTGGCCTTGTGCATCACCTGCTCGGCGTTGGACCATGAGGTACCTTCCATATGCTTAGCTAACAAATTAAGCCAACGGTTCTCTAAACAGATAGCAGGAGAAGACAGCCTGCTTCTAAGGCTCTTGGGTATGAAGGACTGGCATATGCTACAGGACTTATGGTTGTGGCTAGGCCCTAAGCAAAACAGACACTCTAGATGACTGTCCTCATGTGGAATTTGTCTTCCATACTGGGACTTGCCCTTCTTGGATGACATAACCAAAACAGCAGAGAGAAAATTTTCCTCAACATGGCACTCATCTGAAAAAAGCTGAAGTTGCAATCACTGAAATGATCAGACCGATAGTCAGAATGGCATTCTGACTGGTGGCAGAAAAGTTCTGAAGATTATATGTGCATACTTAGCTTTTATGGCCTACGTCCGACTGCAGCCTATGTGCGACATACCACCTAACCTTGAGAAGTATAAGACTTTTGTATACCAGCCGACAATGGGTTGCCTTCTGGTGGGAGATCACTCAGGTTATGAATACTGCAACAAGTAAAGAGAAGGACATCAGTAGGTATATATGATGTTTGAAATTCAAATGTATGATTTTCAGTCTACAATGATTTGTCAAAAACACAACTTTTATGATGAACAGATTAAAATATGAAGAAACAATCTGGACATTCTTCAAAATTCTGGGCTTTTAAGAGTCTGCTGCAATCTACACTGACTTGCCAGAACAGACATTTCACAGACACTGACACAGACACACACACACACACACACACACACACACACACACACACACACACACACACACACGCTTTAAGTACTTACCCTACCATGCACACTTGCTGGCTATAGCAGGCAGAGCGCCTGAAAAATAAATATATACTTTTCAAAATAAATAAAAATGTATTCCCACTCTCGTGCTTCCTCTCACATGTTACCCACTTCCTTATTCCTTTCTCTCACCTGAGGCAGCCTAAGCCAATAGGAAGAGCTCTATGACGCTCCTTGAAGCAGCCCAGTGAGACACTCACTGAATTTGGCTATTCTGGGCTGTTTTGAAACAGCATCATAATCAAATTCATCTGATTTGAGTTTTTTTTTTTTACTTCAGATTTTTGTACATGCATTGAGTTCTGAGGACCTGAAACAAAACAGAAAGTAAGAAAGTCAACTGTTATTTAAAAATAACAGTTGACTTTCTGAATTAAGTTAAATCAAGTTTGTTTCTGTTTTGTTTTTAATTAGGAAGCAGTCCGTACTACAAGCCACCTCTGCATCTGGAAAGAAAGGGAAATGATCATTATTAGACTAATGGCAAAACCATCATCACTCAAACTATAAGAAGGCAAGAACAGTATAAGAGTATTAATTACACAAGGGATTTCTGGATATGAGTAAAAGATAGCAGAAACTGACTAGAATGAAGAGATAAGGGGAGAGAAATAAAAAAAAAACAAATGGAAAGAGGTGTTAGAATACTACCATAGTGAAAATTGTACCAGGAGGAAGAAGAAAAGGAACCCAAAGGAAAAACAAGGGACAGGATCGGAATAGGGTAGGAAATGACAAAGCCAGCCACTGTTGAGATATGGTGCACTATGCATGAGCATTGCACGTGAATGCAATACACTATATCCGTTAATAAAATAAAAAAAAAAAATCATAAGAAAACTACATAGAGAATTTGCAGCACAACATGAGTATGTAGCCAATATACATTACATACAGTTGTACACATGTAGTGAAATAATACAGGGAGTTTCTGGCCTCTGCATACTTATATACCATCTTCCAATATTTTCTTTGAGGTTTCATCCACATCCCCCGTGACTTTTGTAAATCATTCTGCTTTTACCCTTCCCCTGTTTCTTTCAATTTATTTAATGAAGCTCTCCTGTCTTTTCTTTTCCAAAGGTCCTTCTTCCTTCCTCTTCTCCAGCCATTTTTTCTTCTTCTGTCTGATATTTGTTCTCCATTCATTTTTTGTTAATTTAAGTTCTTGAATTAATTCTTGTAGTGTCTGGAATACTGTTTGCCCTCCTGCCCTTTTCTTCACAGCTAACTTTCTTCTTATATCCCCCTTTCCTTCAATTTTTTATATTTATTTCTTCCCTATGAAAGCACGCTATCCTCCTTCCTCCCATATGTATTTTTCCTTATCTCCATGTCATGTCACCCATTTTCTTTACTGAACCGCATTCATTCTTTTATATTTTTGCACCATTCTATTTGCCCTCTCCCTTCTTGCCTTTTGATCAACCTAAATCTCTAGTCACGTAAGTAGGTTATGTTATGTTCTGCACGGGTATGTGTGGTAGTCCTTAGCCACCTGTGATGCCCCTGCACTGGCCCAGTAATAAAGGAGCCTCAATCCTCACCACTGGCAACAGTGTGGGATGTACACAATGGGAGTATGACAAGTACACACACCCATTAAAGTACCATTTCCCTTAAGAGCATACAGAGATAACGGTCAGTCTAGGGCTGGTTTCTCCCTCTCTCTCCAGATCCCCAGTAAGACTCCCAACTGGCACAGCTATAGGACTAAGATCTCAGCCAAATGGCCAAGCTAAGACCTCGAGCACCATCTCTGTCTAACCAGTACTTTGTGTCCCTGCCCAAGTTGATATACAAACACACAAACACACACCTGGGAAAGGCTGGCACAGGTTTACTAGCTATGTTCCCTTTTGCCCAGAATATCAGGTAGTTATCACTGCACCAGCCAGCTCTTTATCAGCTACTCTAAGGCCCTTACAAAGGGTGTCCAATCTTATTGTGTAATATTACTATAAATCCAAATGGTAGTTTTGACCAAGACTCACAAGGCTATTTAGGAGTGACATGTACAGTGTCACCAAATACATATGCAAGTACTCTAAGAGCTTAAACATGTCTCAGAAATATCAGCCACAAAGACAGGTTTAAATATATTTAATAATAAATAATGAAAGAACAAGACAATAGTCAGTAAATCCAATAGTTAATTCAGAGTTCAAAATCACAGGAAATATTTTAAAACAACATTGCAGGACAGTCTCAAATAAATACAGAAAACATCTAAACTAATCTTTACCATATTCTTATCTATATCTAAGAGAAATTACTGTACCCTAATTACTTACTATTAGCAAGTATGTGCAGATGATGATGAGTGGATGTTTCCAGGTCAAAGACAAAATACGAAATGCAGAGTCTCTCTCTGAGAGAGTTCTTAAATTAATATCAAATATTACTGCTGGCATAAGCTTGGATGACATCACTCTTTGTCACCTGATGTCAGTTCCCAGGCTAAACAGAAACTTAACATTTCTGTGCTAGAAATGCATATTTCTCAGATGTGCAGCTGCTAGGAAGTCATAAAGCAATAAAGCACTCTACATTTTAAACCTAGTAATTACTTTTCTTTCAAGAAAAAAGAAAAACTTCTAGCTCTAGACATTGTGTCTGCTTGCTGCATTGAAACTAACTTTTATAGCAGATCGTAAAGCATACGTACAAAAATGCATGGATCTCGCCATACCCAATAGAACCAAGACATTCTCCTCCAAAAAAGGAAGCTGATCTGGTGGCCCCCTGTCATAAACAAACTCTACAACAGAAGGAGGAAACTGATGTGGAATAAGGTGAAGTCCCAAGACTCGAACAACTCCCTTATCAGCCTCAACAAAAAGTTAAGATCCCTCATCAAATCCTCTACAGCTAGCTATGAAAACAGAATTGCAACAGATAGTAAAAACAACCACAAGGCTTTCTATAGTTATGTAAAGAATCTCCACGGCAATACCCAGATTTGCTCTGAGCTACTGCACAATGGTACCTCCTATACCGAGCCAACAGATATTGCCAATATACTGGCCAATAGATTCAGTGCCAACTTTACCCCTCTCACCCCCCCAAAGGACCAGTCACAATACCAGTAGTTTGCCAGGCACCTTGTATTACTGCTACACAGGTTAAAACAGTACTGCTCAAGGACAAGAATGCAGCTTCTATGGGACCTGACAATATCCCCGGCTGTGTTCTACATGAACTACAGAGTGAACTGGCACCTCACCTGTGTGCCCTGTTCAATCACAGCCTCACCTCAGGCTTTGTCCCTACCAAATGTGTGCTGCTACAGTCATCCATCTCCACAAGAGGGGCGACTACAGACCATGGGAACTATCGTCTCATTAGCCTGACAAGTCTGATATGCAAAGCTATGGAATGCATCATCATGGACCTAATAAACAAGGATATAGGGAATCTCAAACTCTGGATCTCACACAGTCTGGTTTTGTGATGTGCAGAACATGCCTGCTCAACTTCTTTGAGTCAATCACCAGAGCTGTGGATGAAGGAAAGGTGGTTCATACAGCCTACCTTGATCTGGCCGAGGCCTTTGATACCATTCCCCACTTAAGAATCACAGAGAAAGTCACTAAGCTAGGCATCAACCCCCATATCACTAGGTGGGTTGCAGACTGGCTCACAGATAGAACCCACAGTGTGAAAGTAGCTGACTCCAAGTCAGACTGCTGACCAGTCACAAGTGGAGCCCAATGGGGTTCGGTCCTGGGTCCTCTCCTGTTTGGTATCTACTTCTCTGAAATCCAGGCCAACATGAAGGGACTCTGGCTGACAAAGTTCACAGACAATTGAAAGTTGGGAGCTATTATTAACTCCCAAAGTGATGTTGACATCCTACAGAAAGGCCTCACTGAGACCACTGACTGGTGTTGGAACCGTAGCCTTAAGCTCAATGCCAAAAAATGTATCATCATTCCCTTTGGGAAAAACCCGGTTCCCATGAATTACCACATCAATGGTAGTCCACTGAACACATAAGGCATTATAAGAGATGTGGGTATGCAGGTTGACAGCAACCTGTCTTTTGACCACCACATTGCCACTGTGGTCAGAAAGTCCTTCTATGTGGCACATCTCATTACAAAGGGGTTTGCATCCAGGAAGAAAGAGGTCATTGTCTCCCTCTACTCTTCCCTCATTAGGACAATCATTGAGTATAATGCCCCATTTGACATGTACCTCACTAAACACCTGCAAAAACTGGAGAGGCCACAAAAGTACCTCACAAAGAGGATCCTAGGCCTTAACGATTTGTCCTATATGGACAGACTGAAAAAACTCCAACTATTCTCTGTATCATATTGCCTACTTAGAGGTGATCTCTGCTTGACTTACAAAGCCATTCTGACGTAGCTCTGTTAGAAATGCTACATCTAAAGAAATCCCAATCCCCCCACACCACATGCTTAAGAGACCTCAACCTCATTACCACAATCAACAGAACATGCTGGAGGGACAGGTTCATAACCCAGAGACTGCCCATGCTATGTAATAGACTACCCATACATGTCAAGAAAAGCACCTCACTGGCCCTCTCCAAGAGAAACCTTCATGAGTGGATGAGAAATAGAAAATTCACCCCAGGGACCACTCCAGTGGCGTTACTCAACAGAGTCAATGGGCCATTAGCCTAGCACACACCTATGAACCTAAAACACTTAATTTCAACTTATTCTCTTGAAGTTTTGTAAGTTAATCTTCTATGTTCCAGCAGGGTATGTTGCGGTTATATTCTTGAAGCTCAGTACATAACATACAGTTTGGTATAAATCATGTCAATATTCACAAATGAGACAGAATTATTTACAAAATTTCAGATAGCTGGGCTGGCAGTGTCACACCTCCTTTTTCCTACTTAGTTTTAGCTTGTTTTTGCTTTTTCTTTTTCCTTTCTTTATCCACCTTGCTAAGTTCTTCTACAATTTCAGTAGTATGGTCTCCAATGGGTCCACTGTCAGGGTTCTTAGTATATGATACTGGCAGTATCATTATTCTAATCACATTGATTCTATGTAGCTGTTTGAATGTTTTATGCACCCCAGTATCCCTGAATTGTCTGTCTCTCCTTCTCCAAAACTATTTTCTCTTGTATCACTTAAAGTGTATCCTACAAATATTCCCACATATTCAGCATATTCTTTCTCCTAAATATACCCAACTCCACCCTTTCCTTTTCCTCTCCAACCCTGAACACCTCTACCTTTTTCCCTGAAGTGTCTCAGCCCTGAGCCTATTTTAAACCTTGGAAAAACTAACATTACTTGCTCTATGGCCACCTCAATATTCTCCACAGTCATCTGCATATATTAAAAAGCCAGACTATACTCCTGAATTCACTCCAGCTGTGCTAGCTTCTTCTTCATCTCTACTGCCAGTTCTTTTATGAATAAGGTGAAGAGCCCCAGGGAGAGAGGTCAGCCTTTTCTGGTACCCCTTTCAACCTTTAGTGATATACTAGTAAGTCTGTCTCTGGCTCATTGTACATTGTTTTTATCAGTTGTATACATTTTCACCCATTTGTCTTTTAGTATCACAGAACTCCTGATTATGTCAAAGACCTTTTTTAAGTTATCCCACCTGTATTCTCCTTCTTTTGCTCTTTTCTGTAGATAATACTCCAAAAATTAATTTCTGCCCTTCCTCCTTTCACAAAACCATTCGGCTTCTCCTGTATTATTCCCAGAAGAAATGTATCTAATCTCTTTGCTAGCACCTTTATCGTAACTTTCACTTCTGTATTTATTAAAGGGCTTGGGCTATAATCTCTTACTTATATTTTGCTGTCTTTCAGGCTCAGTACCACTCTGACTCTATTCACTGTGTTTATTATTTCCCATTTCACTGATCTTTCCATAGTCCTCCCCCCTCATAACTGTCCACATTAGCGATCCATCCTACTTAGAGAGGCATCCTTCTGGGTCACCTGCCTTTCTGTCTTCTACAGTCTTTCACTGCCATCGCAGTCTGTTTCCTTCCTTCCTTGATTACTGCATTCAGCTTTTCCCTCTGTATTTCTTGTACCTGGTACCCCTCTTCTCTGTCTGCAAACTCCCATTGAACTTCCTTTTCCTTCTCATGTTTGCAGTATATTTGTTGGTACTATTCGCTAAAGGCTTTGTTAATCCTGCTTTCTTCCTCTAGGATATGTCCTTATTTTCCCCTAATGCTAAGTATATCACTCTCTTACCTTTTCCTTTTTTTCATATTTCCTCACCTGATGTTTTGCCTGTTCCTCCCCATTTATCTAAAAGTAGTCTTTCCATTACCATTGCTCTTTTTTATGCAATTTTTACATTGCCTTCTTCTTTTTTATTACTGTTCCAGCCATCCTTAGTGTTTCTCTGTCTGTACCATTTCTATAACTCTCTTTGAATCATGCCAAGTTCTCCTTCCAGTTTTGCTGTTTCCTCCTCACTTTGCCTCCTTTTCAACCTGTCCTCTCTCTTGAGTTTTCCCATACTATTGCTTTTATCCTGTCCCATGACAGCTTCCCCAATTCTCTTTTCCCTGCAGTGAGCTTTCACTGTCTTCTCTATCATTTTTGAAACCATTGCTTCCTTTCTGGATTGTTTCACTTGCAGCTTTCCCATCTTCATTCCACACCTTCATTTGTTCCCTCTTTGTCCTTATTGACATTGCTACCACTGTATTATCCAATAATAATCTCTCCTGTATTTCTATCTCCATTACCCTTTTAGGGTTTTCTCTTTTCCTACTACCCTATCTAGTCAACTAGCTTGTGTCAGGTAGTTTCTGATAAATGTGTACTCACCCTTTTCAGAATGAATCTTCCTCCTTTCCTTTTTCTATATATTCTCATATTTATGTTGTAATTTTTTGCCAAACACCCTGTTTCTCTATAGCTCTAGTGTGATACTGAAGTTCCCACCAATGATTTCCCATCCATTCCTTTTTATCTGATTCCATTTTTCAAAGAACTTGCTACAAAAGCCCCTATATCCTCATTTGAGCATCCAGATTCCCTGTTGCCCATCTCTTTCAGTTTATTCTTCCTTCCCAAATAATCCTTCTCGTTCAGTTTATTCTTTCTTGGCAAATAATCCTTCTCCCCATCATTTCAATCACTATCAGTAATCCTTTTAAAAAAAGGTGGCCACTTCCTTCTTCACCTCACTTCTTTATTACTTCTACCTTCTTCCCCTTTTTATTGTCTTTTTCTATTTTGGGGCAATGCAGACTCATGTCTTTCCCTTCTTTTGGTCTCCTGGAGCAGTACCATGTCCCCTGCACCCCACCTAATCTGCTATGAACGTCTCCCTTTTTGATCAGATGCATAGCTCCTATGTTCCGTGTTACTATTTCCAGACTGTGGTCAATCTTTCCTGCTCTGTTTAGTTTTGCCCACTGCTCCCCACCTCTCTGCTCTTGTGTTTCATCTGCAAATGTGAACTTTCTGCCTCTGTTCTTTATTTATGCTTGGCCCCTTCTCCTCATATGAAGTCAGATTTGCTGCAATCCAGCCTGTGATCTAAGTGCCTGTGGACTTCAGTTACTCACTTTGACCCTTTCTATCCATTCTCTTTCAGCCCTGTTATTCCTGCCTTCACTTCTCCCTGATAGTAATTTTACTTATTTTTATTTGACATTTGTGAAAGCCCGGGGAGAAAATTTCCACATTCACATAATATGGTTACAGTTAAATAAAGTTATTACAAACTCTAACACAGAAGAATGCTATACTAACTACATAAAAAATCAGCTTCAGCTCATACAGTGTAAACCTCTGCATAAATAGTGAAAATATCTGAACAGCTATAAAAAGTTGAAAAAAAAATACCATCAACAGATAAAGTATTCATAAGTTGCAGTTCAAAGAGATGACATCAAACACACCAAGTACACTCTTTGGAACAGAGATGACTAGATAACATAGTCTAGACAAAATATACTTGAACTTTGTCTAAGAAACATATTTTACAAATTCCTATTGGCCTAAATGTATCTAAAAAAGCTTAAAAAAATAAAAAGTCATGGACATTCATAAGCCATAGTGCTGAAACACTTGATATCCTTAAGGGGTAATTTGTATATATCCCACGGGCCTTTATTACAGGAGGTTTAAGATATCACACAGTAAAAACCCTAGTTTGGCTGGGTTTTTCTTGTACTTTTTTCTCTTTGAATATAGTCAAGGCATGCTGGTGGTAGAAGGAGGAAGACACTAGTTCAGCCTGGGACAGTGCAGAAGCAGAGAGAGTTTTTTTAGGAAGTCTTTTAGTAGCAGTTTGAAGTTGGAAAATTAGAGGTAGATCTAATTTGTATAGGGATAGAATTCCATTTCTGAGACAGAATACCAGTACAGACTTTGGCCAGAGGATTTGTGGCGTTTATAGTTGCTCATTAGTTGTGTGTAGAGACAAGCTGTATATAATTTAAATGGTAAGGCAGTTTCAGCCAATTCAAAGCCTTAAGGGTAATACAGGGATGGGTACAGTATTGTTTGTTGGTGGCAAATTTTGCAACCTTATTATAGCTTATTTTTAATTGATTAGAGTATATATATGAGAGGGTGTGTTTTGTAATTTGTGCTCATTGAAGGCTATTATGCCGAGGCGCTAAACTGGATTAAATTTCTGTGTGGAACTGGCGTTGTTTTTTGGCTGTTGCCTTATTCTTTTTGTTGTTTGCGATTATTTTTAACTGTAGTCTGAAGGTTAGTTAGGATGAGTGCACACTATAAGAGAGATGGGAGAAGGTAAGTAGTGGCAAGAGTGATGTTGGTGATGCAAGTAAGGAAGTTTTTATCCCTGTAGAGTACTCTTACTTTTTAACAGAGTTTTTTATGTTACTTTGAACATGCATGCCAAATTGAAGGTCATTATCTATAATTATTCCAAGATGTTTTGTATGGAAGACTACTTCAATTTTCAGTTTTGTTTAGTGAAAAGATTTTGAAATTTGCTTTATCAGGCGTGTGACTTATCTGCTATTTGTTCCTGTTTATCTTACCTGCTTTCTATAGTAACTATTTATATATTTTCAGCTGATCTCACTTTTGTGACAGCTTAATGCATTCAGTTTCACTCTACTCTTCTACACTGCAGTCAAACCCAGCACTGATGTTCTTATAATTATTTCTTTCTCTATTTCCACCTTCCTAAGCTACCCACATTTTTAATTCAAGAACTGTTCATTGCTTGAAAAAAAGTGCTTACATTTATACAAATGTTTTAATATTATAAGAAATAGTGTATTGTAATCCAGTCCACAAAGCAGCAACATGCCTAGTTTGTGCCTCCTCCCTTTATACCACACCTTTCTCTCGCCTTGTTCACAAAGTTTCAACTTGGAAAACAGTTTGCCTCTGCATATCTATATAATCAGTACTGCTAGAACACAATGCATTAGAAAATACTTATCATCTTTCAATACTTCCCCATGTTCATAGATCCCATCAGATCTTTTCAGCCTGATTTACCCCTTTTTGTCCTGAGACTTCTGTTACTTTAGTTGTTAATTTCTTTTGGGATGCAGCCATAACCAAAATTCCCACATACCGTGGAATTTACTGTATACATATCCACTAATGTGTTCCTAATATCATCTCTCATTTCTTCTTTCATCTCTCCTTATGTTACTATGGTGTCCAGCTGTTGATGGCTTCGCTCCTATTTGTTTCCACCTGTGGTCTGATTTTTCTTATGCAGCATCATTTCGCTTTCTCCCCACTAGTTTGACCAGTCCAGCCTGGTCAGGCCCTCCAGGGTCCATCACTGAGTGTCTGAATCTCCAAATGCTTCAGTTCCAGTGTCTCCACTTCATAAGATTACTCTTCTTCCTATGCTGCCATTGTTATCAGAGCCTCTTTTTTTACCTGCTGTATCTCCTTTGAGCATTCTGACTGTACTTTTACTGGCTTCCATGCCATTTCCAATGTCTCTGTGTTCTGTCATGCTCTGCAGCTGGTCTGCCCTGCCTAAATTTACAAAGATGAGTTTTGTACCTTGGGTGCATGCACATCCGAAATTCTCTGTGACCCTTCTAATTCTACCTCCTTTCTGACTCTTTGTAGGTTTGTCTGTCAGTCTATTTCTGGTGGGATATGCAAATGTGTTTCTCTCTATTGCTCCAGCTTCTACTCTGCAGCTGCAGCCTCTCACTATGTGGAACCTGTTCATGTTTCACATTCTATAACAGTTAAGAAATGGAAGTCTAATTAACTCATGTATGAATTTCCTGGGCTTTCAGTGACCTCAACAAGTCAATTTTCATAGTGAATTAGAATAATTCACCACAAGTTTTACAAACATACCATTAAAGAGTATCACTATGATTATTCTGATTTATCCTACAATTTATTAAATAAATAACTATGCAAGCATGTTAATATGATTAGCTATCCTCCTTTTGTAGCTCCAGCTCTACCAGGCTTGTGGATTCTTTCTATTAGTGGCACCGTTATTCTGGGTAACTGAAACCTTATTTTCAGCAGCTTTAATAGCATTCTTTTCAGTCCTGTCTCCAGGAATTCCTCTGATACTGATATTCTCCTTATGTTGTTTATTATAGACCCATTTTCCAGATCATCCAGTTTTCCTGTTTGCCTTTGTAGCTCTGTTTGTATTTCTGTCAGTTTCTAGTGTGTTCTTGCACCACTGATCTCAGAGGTCTCGTTAAGTCCTGGATTATTCCTTTCAGATAATCCCCTTCTCTTTGCTGGGTGCCCATAACTTCCCTCATTAGACCCCCATCATTAGTGACTGACATCAACTTTTAGAACAGTTTACACTTTCTTCCTGTGGAGCTGCTTTAAACTCTGTCAGCTATTCCTCCCACTTCTCCTTGCCATTCTGCTGTGATTTTTCTTGGTTTATCACCTGGAAATGATCGATTAATTAATTACTTTTTTCTCCCCCTTTTGTCCAGAGCTCTGAGTCTAAGCAGCCATCTTGCTTGGGCTTTCTGGTGCCCTCTCTCTGTTTTTTCAAAATTATTCATGGACTGTACTATCATACACCCCCTTAGAACTGTACTATCATGCACCCCCTTAGAATGAAGGCTAAGCACTTGAACAGTTTCCTGAAGATGTTACTTCAGATACTTTAAAATTTTGCCTGCTTATCGTTGGCACCTTGTGTCTGTACAATGAAAAATCGTGTGGCAGTAACCGGGTAATTTCTCAGTGGGATGCAGTTGGTGAATCATTTTATACCCTGTATTCAAACAAGAGAAACCTTGTGGCAGCAAGGAGGTTATTCATCATTTGGACAGAGGTACTGCATCATTTTGGAAGACAAAGAAGGCTAGTGAAGTCCTAATTAAGGGTTTGCAGAAACCCAGTTATGAGCAAAAGATTTTACAGCTGTGCATACAGGAAACAAATCAAACTCTATCATTAAGAATAGTTGAAAGTATGGAAACACTTCAGGAAAATATTTATGTACTTCAGCACTGCATTAGTCCTGCAAGAAAATTATAACTCTCTAGTGAAAAGTGATACTCCACTCCTTTTGTATCCAGCCGGAGCGCCTCCACAAACAGAAGTATGTCATATTAAGGACAATTCCTTCCTACACAAGATGAATATGAATGATGATACAAAAGCTGTTCTCCAAACCACATTGCTTGCAGATGTTTGATCTCATTCATCTAGCCCAGAAGTGGTTGCAACCAGAGATCAACAGCACCCAAAGGCACTTCTTGGAGTGGTCCTTGAGACGCCTGGTATGTGTCATAAGATAATCCCACCACTGCAGATCAACTCAAATCACTAGTGGAAAGATGTATAGTAATCAATCAACTGTCACTTAGCCCTGGACATAAAGTGACTGAACCTCATTCGCCCAAGAAGTCTGGTAAGAGGCCAGTGTTGAGGTAAAAGGCACTTTAAAAATGAAGACCAGAGAGAGGTTGGAACTGAACATAAAACTGATGAAATAAAATGTTTAAAGTGCAATTCACCTGGGCATTTTCCTAGAAATTGAAAAAGCTAGTGAATCTATGCAATGTAATATTTACACTAATATTTTTTTCTTCGAAAGAGTTACAGGTGGAACAAACTGTGTTGGTAAATTATATAACTAATAAACTGATAAAATGTGAAGGAATAATTGAGGGAATACCTGTACAAGCATTGTTAGATTCAGGCAGCATGTTAACCCTAGTGAGTCAATAATTTGTACTGGAATGTATGGGGACAAAAGGAAGTACCCTTTAGCAAAAATGGAACTTGCAAACTGCCTTTGGAGTATGATTTTAGTTAAAGACTTTCTGCACTTCCTAGAACTGTGAAAAAAGAAATATGTGGAACCTCAGCCTGACTCTACTAGTACGGAGAAAAGTTATAAAGTTATCTCTGGGTCGGTGGCAGGATAAAAGCCATTTCATGGATCAGAGGAATATACCCTTCACTAAGTTTGATTTGGGAAAAGGCTCCAATCACATAGAAACAAGTGTGGTAATTCACCTGAGTTAATTGGCGATGGATCTGGTTTTCCTTGACTGTATAGTCAGAAAGTTTAGAGAAATAAAAAGAACATGTTCCAGCTACCTGTCATGTAGATAGGTTTGAAAAAGAGCTAGAAAGCTAGAACGTTCCATCTACCTCTCATTGTAGATATATCTAAAGAAGGGTTAATGAACTTTAAAAGTATACATCCTAACTTTAAGTAAGCACAATGGGTAGATCCTACACTCAGATGAGCTAGACAGAATACTCGGGTGGTTCAGGTTTATTGATCCAACCTCCACTAATCCATATTCATTGTTTTCACATAACTTCTTGCGTCACGCTGACAATAAGAGGGAAAGCATATAAAACAGTTGCTGGTATCTCTATAGTTCAGGCAGTTTGTACTAAAGCTAGCTAACAGCCACATACTAGGAGAACATTTGGATACATAAAATAGATAATGTTAGCTAGATATTATTGGTGCATTTTTAGCAACTGAAAAATATTATTTATTCTGCCTGCCCTGTCTGAAAACAGCCCCAAACATTGGCCTCAGAAGCCTAACAGTCCAACTGCCCATTACTGAGGTACACTTTGAAAGGACAGCTAAGGACATAGTTGGACCCATAATTAACAACAGAAAAGTACATCAACATACAGTAATCATTATGGACTATGCCATTAACTGAGAGCAACTGTTAAATATATTGCCAATGCCCTAGTACAGATGTTCTATTGGGCTGGAATACCCACATTTAACCAGCCATGGAACACCTTTTATGTCTAAGACCACCAAGGAACTGTACCATATTTTATAAAAACAGCTCTGTACCTGTATGTACTGTGCCCAAAAGGATGAGCTTATCAAAAGATTTAAGGACTCTGAAATCAATGTTATGAAAAGTTATGGGCAACACTTTATACAGTTATATAATTTAAGAACAAAGTTTGTTCTATTTGTAACTCTTTTAAAGGAAAAACTTTAATGTAAATAGTACATTGCATAAATTCACTGGCTTTGTCAATTTCTAGGAAAATGCCCAAGTGGACTGCACTTTAAACATTTTATTTGGGACATTTGGGATTCCCTTTTTCCTTAGCTTACATCTGCTACCAGAGAAGTTCCCTACTCCTCTACTGGCTTTAGTCCACTTGAACTATTATACATAAGATAACACATTGGAATGTTAGATCTAGCCAAATAACCAAGGGAAGAGAGACTACCTTTAAGAGTGCAACTGCTCATTTTATTTTAATTTGTTAGCCAATTAAGACCACTGGACATGAGTGTTCCTTCTCAGAGGTGAGCTGGAAGCTTTTTGTGTTTAAGTGATTTGGTCAGAGTCTCGCAGTAAACAAATGGAGACCAAACTGAATAATTCTGTAGTGCCAGGAGTTGCCCAGTTGTGCTAGTATCCAAATCTGATGGCAGTACAGAATTCTGCAATGATTTTGCCAGCCAAATGACATTTCAAAATGTGATATTTATCCAATGCTAATACTAGATGAATTGGTGGAACAGTTTAAGAAAGCCTGGTATTTAACCACACTTTATCTTACAAAGGGTATTGGCAGATTCTCTTAATTTTGCAGTCCAGAGGGGGGAAACAGCATTGTCTACCCTGGATGTCCTTCTCTAACATAAGTTATATAATATGGGTTTACATGGGGCACCAACCACATTGCAACTATTTATGAATAAAATTTTGAGATCCCAAGGATACTATGCTGCAGCATACCTTGGTGATAATATCATCTTTAGAAAAGACTGGGAAAGCTACTCTGAGGTGCAAGTGGTATTGGATACCATATGGCAGGAAGGCTTGATAGCTATCCCTGAAATTTAAAACAGGAATATCTGAACTAGACACCTGCGATTTATCATTTATAAGGAAGTTGTAAAGCCATAACTTGATAAATTGGAAGCAGTTCAAAAATGGTCTCAGATAGTTTTCAAGAGACAGGTTAGAGCCCTTCAGTGTAAATAAACTATTCTTAAAATGAAGAAATCATCTTCAGTGCATTATGCCTGCTTCACTGGATACATGATGTATATATGCTAAATTACACCATTTCCATTTATGCATTAGAGCCTGCAAGTACAAGAACATTTGAGTTAATTACCTACAATAACCTACAATTAATAAGCCAACTAACTCTCTCCTAGTCTGTCATCTCAATATTAGAAGCATTAATAACAAGGTACATGAATTGCATGCACTTCTGGATGTCCACTCCCCTGAGATTCTCTGTTTATCTGAAACCTGGTTAAAACCTAACACTAAAGACAACAAAGTGTTACCACCTGGGTACAACATACACAGGCTGGATCGTACTTCGAAGAAGGGGGGTGGGGTAGCCGTACTCTATAAATCTGAGTTGAATGTCACCATAGATGTAATACAACCTCCTCAGATTAAAAAGAGATTCTTGCCACCAAATTGCAACTTAATAAAAATAAATGCATTAATATCATCTGTATGTACATTCTCCCAGATAACAATATATCTACATTTGAAGATATCCTGCACTGGCTATCACGTCACTACCCCCAAGAAACCCTACTACTTGGAGACCTTAACATAGACTGGGGCACCTGTTCCTTACAATCCCCAACCACCCATATTAACCTCCATGCATTTACACAAATCATATCCACCCCTACCAGGATAGGTAAACTCAACCAAAAAGAAAGTATACTTGACTGGGTACTCATAAACAGTCACCCCCAACTGTACACCTCTGGTACCCTCCTTAATGGCCTAAGCGATCACCTTCTCACATATGTAATTAAGCACAAAACATTAATTCCCAACAACGCTTACTCAGAAAGGTTAGAAACAATAAAAACTTTGACCCTGTCAAATTCCAACAAGAACTAAACTCATGTAATTGGTCTATTCTAAAACACCTCCCCTTAGAGGAAGCAGTAGCATACTTTAACAACAAATTCCTTGAGATCCTTGATTTGCATGCACCTGTTCGTTCAAAGAGAACCAAGGCAAAAACTGCACCATGGCTTTCTATAGAGTCTAAACTCAAAATTACCCTTAGAAACAAAGCATGGGCTTTATGGCATCCTTCTAAAGACCCTCAAGATCACATTAAATACAGGCAATCCAGGAACGAAACCAAAAAATCAATTTTACAAGACAAAAAACAATACTACTGTAATTTACAGACAGTAAATCAAAATAACCCTCAGAAGTTTTGGGCAGGTTTAAATAATCTACTACATCCTGGACAAACTTCAACCCCAATCCCTGCTACTACTATTGATAAAACCCATCTTTACTGAGACAATTCAAGCCCTAGCTAGCCAACTACCTCCTAGCTCCCCTGGTCCCGAAAGTAGCACCCCTAGAAACCTACTTGCGTTCAGCTTCCAACCAGTCGCCTCTTCACTTATCCGTACCTTGATCAAAAAATTAAAACCCACTACACTTTCTGCTGATCAACTCCCTGCCGAGTACCTACAAAAATCAGCTGATGCTATTTCTTACCCCGTCTCAATACTAATCAATCGAACCATAGTAGAAGCTAAAATTCCCACCATCTGGAAAATATCATATGTAATCCCACTTCACAAAGGAGGCAGTTCTACTGAATTCTCCAATTATAGGCCAATAGCTATACTCTCTCCACTTGCAAAAATTATGGAAAAATGTATTCATAGACAACTCATGCACCACCTAATCCAAAATTGCCTTATGGCAGACACTCAGCATGGCTTCCATCCTCATCACAGCACTACTTCAGCCCTCCTAGCCTTTACTAACACCATAAACAATAATCGCAACAATAATTATATATCCTCAGCCCTCTTTTTGGATCTTTCCAAGGCATTCGATATGGCTGATCACCAACTTTTAATCCACACCCTGCAAACATTCTGTCTAGATACTGGAGCCCTCCAATGGTTTCAATCCTAACTGAATGGTCGACAGCAGGCTGTACTCTGGCAGAACAAACTCTCTAACCTTCTACCTAACACCCTCGGGGTACCACAAGGCTCTATACTAGGGCCCTTGCTGTTCTCCATCTTCATTAACGACCTTTATACTGTCATCCCAAAAGTCAGCTGTATCCAATATGCTGATGACTCTACTCTGATTTGCTCAGCCACATCTCCAGTAGAGTTATGGTCAGCTACCCAGACCACCTTTAATACAATAGAAAACTGGCTTTCTGAACATCGTCTAATCCTAAATCCCAAAAAAACTAAAATGCTGTTATTTTCACCAACACATAGGTCTACCGCTTTCACCTTTACCATAAAATCAAATGATGACACAACAATCTCCCTTGACCCATCTACAAAACTATTAGGTGTCATTATAGACAATAATCTAAAATTAGACCTACATGTTAACCAAACTATCAAAACCATCAATAAAAAAACTAGGGTCACTTTACAGAATAAAAGCCTTCCTAACCCCTCCAGCTAAAATTGCCATAGCTCGCTCTCACCTTCTTTTAACCCTTCTGTATGCATCCCCTCTACTCTCGAATTTGAACAAGACTGTCCTTAACAAACTCTCAATTTGCTACAACCACATTGCCAGGTTTGCCACTGGGCTGCCTTTTAGGGCACATCATTGCATCAATCTAAATCAGCTTGGTTGGCTTGAACTACCCAGCCTAATCCAGTATAACCAACTGATTATGGCCTATAAAATCCTCTATAATCTGGACAATACTCCTGCACTTAGAAATATTATCACCCCCTATAACAATCCTAGACCGCTTCGATCCTCTAACAAACTACTAATTCAGACTAGCAAAATTAATAACACAGCCGGTGATTCTCTCTTTGCAAACTCTGAAAGTAGACCCTGGAACTCTCTTCCAGCTGATATTACCTTACTTTCCACCTTAGGTCAATTTAAAACTAGACTCAAACAACTGGCTATGTCAATGTATCAAGCCTGGCTAACTCTCTCTAGAATGTGTAAAAATCTGTTAACCAGTTTACTGTGTAATTTAATTTAATCCTGACTTGTGTTCAGGACTAACTGTAACCTGTGGAACTTGTTTAACTTGCTTACTTATGTAATCATTGTAAATAGTCTGTTTGTAATATGTAATGCTGGTATTATGTAATGCTGTATCTGCTTACCCTTGGAGCTTTTCTCCCCGGGCCTCTGCTGAAAATGGACATGCATCCAGTCGGACTATCCCGGTCAACAAATGTAAAATAAAATAAATAAATAAAAATAATTACGCAATTCAAAGAGAGAGTGGGAACCATATGTGTGTTTACTTCACTGAAAAAGTGAGTTTTTTTTCTTTTTGTGAATGAACTGTTATACTTTATTAACAAAGGAGAAATTCATACAGACTCTGCAGCACGCCAACACAATCCTGGGCCAACATGTAATAAGTTTTTCAGTAACGGATTGAGGCTGCTGGCAAACAGCTTTAGCAGTCACTATAAAGATCACCCAAAAGAGTATGTCGCCACTAAAGAAACTAAACAAAGATAATGATACTGAGGCACAACTTCTTCCCTTTGAAAGATATGCCACCAAAGAGAAGTGGTCTGAGTCTGAATGGGTTAAAATATTTTCTTCATAACTTATAGGTAAAGCATTGGATCCATATATGAACATGGAAGGTACTGATTAGATACACTATCAAAAACAAACAAAAAAAACTGCTAGCTAGATCTGGTGTGTCTTATGAGACACATGCGATGATATTTAGTAATATGAACATTTAATTCATGTAAAATGGTAAGATCACATATACCTAATTTAAAGTACATTTAAGCTTATGGCTAGAACTGGAAGTGAACATTATAATTAAAATGACATACATTTTAGCAGTTAATAAATTCAAAAGAGTACTCCCAAGTAATTTACATAAGTGGCATTTTAACAGTAAGCCTAAGACTACTGATAACATTTTGATGCTAACAAAAAGGTTAATACCTAATGAAGCCTTGGTTAAACATGTTTCTCTGCTACTTACTTATCATACTATATTTCATTACCAACCACATTCCCCTCCTTCTAATATTTCCATAGCTAAGTCGCCTCTTCTTTTCATTATTTTAGAAATAGCTGGTAAAATCTGAAATTTTATATCTGTCTTTGCTATATGCAGGCCCGTGTCTATGTCTAATGAATGTTCAAAACTGTATATACCTATGCAAGCTATGTAGATGCTCTGTTTCTAAATGATGTTTATGTAAGCAAGTGTAAATATTTTTTATCCTGTGTATGAATATCTACCTATATTTCTTCTTCTATCATGTAACTGTGTTATGTATATGTCAAAACTGGTGTTAAATGTGGAGCTTTTCTACCAAGCCTCCAGTGAAAAGGGATTTGTCCCAGACATACTTTCCTGGTAAATTAAGATAATTAAATTCATTAAATAAATAAATAAATAAACATGTAAACTAAACCTGTATCTAAGAGTGTATAGGCTGTATATAAACAAAGAAAAACTGTATATAACTGTAACTGCATATTTTAGATGGGAGAAGAATGGACACAATGATACACATTGCAAAAAGGGTTTTCTAACCAATATGCTGATAGTGAAAATGGGCCAATGGCATGTGATAAAGTAACTGATAGAACTTCAGAATCAGCTTATTATCTCTGTGCCACTACCAACCACAAGTGTACCAACTGTCCTCAAACCTTTTAGAACACTTGTGATAAAACTGGCATACAACCAAATCTTGGAAGGGTACTTAGGGATGGACAAAACCAAAGCTATAATTTTATATAATTTTACTGGCTTGGTGTGATGAAAGACATTGAGAACTGCACAGCTTGCCCTAAAAGTCATAAAATGGCACTTCATCCTGGGTTCAGAAGAATGCTGTTACCCATGCGTATTACTGAAGTCCCATTGGAGCAGATAGTACTGGATGTTGTAGTTCCATTTGCAAGATATAGAAATAGCTACAGATACATTCCAGTACTTAATGACTACACCATTAAGTTTGCTGAAGCAGTGTCCATGTGAAAAGCCAATTCTAATTAAAAAGATAGAGAGCCAGTGCTACTTTTCTCCTGGGTAGGGGTTTCCAAAGAAATACAAACTGGGGAACCTCCTTTATTTACAAGATAATGCATCAGCTTTCTCATTGTTTTAAAGTAAAATAATTAAGAATATCAGTGAACCACCTTCAAACTGATGGGTTAATGAAGTTGTTTAGTAAACAACTGAAATCTACAGCAAAGAAGGCCATAAACAAGATAAGTTAATTTTTCACTTCCATTTTTGCTATAACAGAAGTGTCCCAAACTTCAAATGGATTTACACAATTTGAGTTACAGTACAGCAGGCATCCCTGAGACTTGCTGTACATAACAAAGGAGACTTGGGAATACATTAAAGTGTGCACTTTACAAGCTTGCAAGATAGGTTAAAAATTCTTATGCTAAAAGTTAAGGAACATAAGCAAAGGGTGCAATCAATCCAACAGAGTATATAATAAAATACCTAACTTACAGAGTTTAAAACAGGGGAATAAATGTTAGTTCTTTCTTCTACAAATAAATTCATAGCAAGACTGCATGGATCCTTTGGGTCAGAAGAAAAAATCATTTAGAAATTGAGAAAGTAGGCAAATCCATGCCGGCATAGAGTAGCTTTTGCAGAATACAGGTATATATAGTCTATGCATACCACCCTGCAGAAAGAGTGCTGGCAGCATGTACTTTGGTCACAAATTAGGGAGTTTGTACTGAGTTGGTACTGCAGTAGAAGTGAGCATGGAAGGCGTAGACTGGACGCGGAGAAATATACTTTATGTGATAGAGCTACATGCCGACAGATAACTTACTAAAAGGATACACGGCCAAAACAAAATGTCCTACACAGACAAACTTGAAGCCCTATCACTATATTCGCTATCCCACAGACTGCTAAGATGAGACCTGTGTCTGGCATATAAGTCATCTTCTGACCCCATAATGATGGATTTACTGCACATCAGCAAAGTCAAATGGCATCAGAAATACTCAGTCTAGGGATCTAAACACTTTATGCAACATCGAGAGAATGGTTTGACAAGACAAGTATAGAGGTTCACAGGTTGGTACTAGGCTATCGGCCCTAGGGCCTATACAAGCCTAGCCATAACAATTCTCTGGCTACTTCTTCCCACAATATTTACTTCCCTGGACCCCTGTCTAGCAGGGCGACTGACGTGATCCTGAGGGTGAATTACCTATCTCCCATCCAATTGTCAAGGTTCCTTTTGAAGAGGGCCAAAGAGGCACTCTGCTTGACATGTATGGGCAGTCTATTCCAGAGTCTGGGGAGTCTCTGGGTCAGGAACCTTTCCCTCCGGCATGTTTTGTTCATTGTGATGACAAGTTTTAGATCCCTGGAGCATGTAGCTCTGAGGGATTGGGATTTCTTTAAGTGTAGCACGTCCAACAGCTCTGGGTTTGACATGGCCTTGTATGTTAAGAAGAGATCACCTCTGAGTACACAATATGCAACAGAGTACAGCTGGAGTTTTTTAGATGGTCAGCATAGGCCATCTGCTTTAGGCCTGTGATTCTTTTAGTGAGGTATTTCTGCGGCCTTTCCACTTGTTGCAGATGTCTTGAGAGGTACATACCAAATGGGGTGTTGTATTCTATAACGGGTCTAATGAGGGATGATTACAGTGGGACAATGACCTCCTTTTTTCTGGATAAAAAGCTCTTAGTGATGAGGTGTTCCACATAAAAGGATTTCCTGACTGTTGTGGTGATTTGGTTATCGATGGTGAGACCACTATCCACCTGTGTTCTTAAGTCTCTTATCACACTTTCGGTGTTTAGTGTACTATCACCTATGTGATAATTCACAGGTACATGTTTTTTCCCAAAGATGATAACTATACATTTCTTGGCATTGAGCTTGACCCCATGGCTCTGGCACCAAGCATCTGGTTCTGTAAGGCCCCTCTGGAGAATATCCACATCATTTGGGGATTCAATAATGGCTCCCAGTTTGCAGTCATCTGCGAACTTGGTTAGCCAGAGTCCCTTAGTGTTGGCATGCCAAACAAGAGCAGTCCCAGGACTGAACCCTGAGGTACTCTTCTTGTCTGGAGCTGGATTTGGAGTCTGCTACTTTTACAGTGTGGGTTCTGTCAGTAAGCCAGTTGGCAACCCGTCGAGTGAAGTAAGGATTACTGCCCAGCTTAGTAAGTTTATCTATGATTCCAGAGTGGGGGATGGTGTTGAAGGCCTTGCCGAGGTCCAGATAGGCTGTGTGGACTGCCTTACCCTCATCCACAGCTCTCGCGACTAATTTGAAGAAGTCAGTCAGGTTCAGGAGACAAGATCAGCCCTTCAGGAACCCAAACTGGGTGGGGTCCAGTGTTTGAAAGTTGCAAATGTCTCTGTTTATAAGTTCCATGATAACACATTCCATGGCCTTGCAGATCAGGCTTGTCAGACTGATGGGGCAGTAGTTCCCAGGATCCAAATTGGATCCCCCTTGTGGAATGGGATAACTGTAGCTGTGCGCCACTCAGTGGGCACGAAGCCTGAGGTGAGGCCATGATTAAACATGACATTTAGATGAGGTGCCAGTTCATTTTGTAGTTCATGTAGTACACAGCCCGGGATGTCATCTGGTCCCAGGGATGCTGTATTCTTAGCTTTGGAGAGCGTGTTTTTTACCTCTGTGGCCATTATTACTGGGATTTGGCAATTTTTCAGTATTGAGATGGGCCCTTTAGGGGGTGAAGTTGGCACTGAATCGATCTGCCAGGATATTGGCAATATCCTTGGGATCAGTATATTTAATGCCATTCTGTTGTAGCTCAGAGCAGATCTGAGCATTGCCATTTAGATTCTTGACATAGCTACAGAATGCCTTGTGGTTGCCTTTGGAATCTTTGCAATTTTATTTTCATAACTAGCTTTGGAAGATTTTATGAGGGATCTCAACTTCTTACTGAGGCTGGTAAGGGAGTTTTTTGCATCCTGGGATTTTCCTCTTTTCTGCAACAGTTTCTTCCTTTTGTTGTAAAGTTTGTTTATGGCAGGGGACCACCAGATTGGCTTCCTTTTTTTGGAGGAGATCGTCTTGGTTCTATTTGGGATGGCATGATTCATGCATGAGTGGATGTGCTCATACAGTGCCTTAGTGTAGGATTCAGCCGTCAAACTTTCAGTTCCCGTCTGCATGGGTGTCATTATGTTTGTCACATCTCACTTGAGTAGCATGAAGTTGGCTGTAGAGAAGTTTTTTACGGAGGTTTCCTTAAAGGGAGGAGGGGGAGGATTGTGGATGTCAAGGGTGATTAGCTTATGGTCACAACAAGGGGGTGACCATAGGTGTGGAGCATCGATTTCCCATGGTGGTAATGACCAGGTCACAGAGAATACCCCTGCTTTGGAAGAGACTCTCAGCCACATAAAACAAAGTTCATCTCTGTCCATATTCAAGTGCAACATGAATCTATGGATGGGAAACTGAAAATTTACCCCAGCTCCTAAATCCTTTATCCCATGCATGGATACCCTCAAATTATCTATGATATGATCCCAGTTACTCTCATTAGGGATAATATACAATTATCAACCATGAGATGGGTTAGACTTTTTTCTGTCTGACTATTTCTGGTCTCTGTCTGCATTTGATTTTGCATTGGAGTTACTCATTTAAGGTTTGGTTACTTCTATTTTTTTATCTTTTTCTTATATTGCATTTTGTTTTGTTTTAAATGTTTTGTTCTTTTTGGAGTTTTAAGAGGTCTTGGCTTAGGTCTGTCAGAAGAGAATTATTTTGCAAACAGTGAATAACATCTAGCTAATTAGTGGTAGGAGATGAAAAATAGCATTCCTCATTTAACTACAAATATTTAGTTTCATCTTTATTTAGCCATAGTGGTTGTTTGACTTGCTGTTTTCTGCCTGACTATTGCTGATCTTTGTCTGCATTTAATTTTGGATTGGAGTTATTCATTTAAAGTTTGGTTACTTCTGTTTTTTTTTTTTTTACCTTCATCTTATATTGAGTTTTGTTTTGGTGTACATTTTTTGTTCTTTCTAGAGTTTTAAGAAGTCTTGGCTACGGTCAGTTAGAAAAAATTTGTTTGCAGACAGTGAATGACATCCAACTAATTATGGGAGGAACAGAAGATTCCAACACTCTGCGTTTACCACTACCGATCAAATGGAAGGATCCTATACACCAATCTCGCTCACACAGCAGAGGGGGGAAGAGGCACTGGCAAAAAGATGATCAACGAACGATAAAGGGAATGTGGCAAGAGAAAATATCGTTAATATATATTTCAAAGAAAACTTTAACAGCTGCTCAGATGTCACTTTTAAGCCGCGGTTTAAGTTTTATTCCAGCACAAGGCTCTCAGTTTACAGAGACAGTTATTGACATTAAAAAGTTTGCATGCAATGTAAAGAAACCCAGCACTTTTCAGCCAAATTTGCATCCACTACTGGATACATTTTGTAAGAAATGTGAACATGATCTATTGCAAGCCACTAAAAATGGTATGCTTAAAAGAAAGTTTTGCAATTTGAGCGCTTCAGAGAAAGAAGTGCTAGTGGCTTTACAGCAAGATGGTGACATTATGATAAAAAATGCTGATAAAGGTGGCGCTATTATTGGAATGGACTATGATTATTATTTTAATACTATTTTTTTCTACTTTGCTTGATGAGAATGTATATGCCCAAATTGATTTTGATGTAATAGATACTATGAAAGCTGAAGTTGATGCTGCCTTATTTGATTGCTATTATTCATCATATTATCACTAGTGAATTGCACACCTATTTATCTGTTGAGTCTCCCTTGATTCCAATTTTTCATGGGCTCCCAAAATACATAAGAATGCACTTCAACCCCCCCCCCTTTAGACCTATAGTCTCTGGAAGTGGCTGGCTCACCAAGCCTTTTTCTATATATATATTGAAAAGATCTTGAGACCTTTATTAGGTAGACAGGAACAGGTTTTAAGAGATAGTAAGCAATTCCTTGAAGATTTATACAAGTACAGTATAAATGGGAAGCTGAGAGATGGCTGCTTATTAGTAACCATGGATGTTGTATCGCTGTTTGCTGCTATTCCCCATTCTTTGGGAATTTCTATGGTACATGATTTTCTTGCTAAAAACAGTGAAAACAATTTAAGTAAAACTGATCTTATTTGCATGTTCTTGGAAACTGTAGTACAAAAGAATGTCTTTCTTTTTGAATGACACCTGTTCATACATAAGGTTGGCATAGCTATAGGCACACCTTGTGCCAATAGCTACGCCAACATAGTTATGACTGAATGGGAGAGAAATTCCCTGTTAAAATCAGATGAATATGCTCCTGCAGTCAGTTTTTATAGGAGATTTGTAGATGACTTGTTTTTTGTGTGGGGGGCACTGAAAGACAACTTATGTCATCCATTAGCCATCTAGAGTCTACTACATCTTTTCTTAAATTTACACGAGTTTTTCATCAGTGAAATAGATTTTCTTAATGTACTAGTTAGTATTGATACAACTAGGAATTTTCAGACCAAACTATATAGGAAATCTTGTAGAAGGAATGCTATCCTACATAGAGATAGCATGCATCCTTGTCATATATTCCGGAATGTTATAAAAGGTCAAACTATGAGAATGTCTCGACTGAACAACTGTGATGACACTTTTAGGAAAGATGTTCAGATGCTTAAGAAAGAATTTCATGATAGGGGGTATAAGATGTGAGACTGAAAGAAATATTTGTATGGGAGCTACACATAGGGAAAATAAGGCAAAACCATATTTTTCAAACAAAGTTTTTGTGGCTAAGTCTCCTCAGGCTACTAGTAATAGGAATAATTTGCCTTTATCTTTATTTTATACCAGTGATATGACTGATATAATGAATATCATTAAGTCAAATTGGTCTATATTGAATTTGGATAATAAAATTTCAAAGGTTGTTGGCCATCAACAGAATTTTGTCTTGAAAAATAAGAAATCTCTCAAAAGACAGTGTTGCTATAAAAACTTGATGCAAGAACAAAGAAGACATGATGGTGGCCGGACAGGCACCAGTCAATGCCTGACATGTAATTTCTGTATGTTTATTGACACATCAGCACATCATCCAGTTACTTGTTTTGAGTATAAATTGTCAAACTAGGAATTTGATCTACTTAGTGACATGTACAGCTTGTCACTGTTTCTATGTAGGAAAAACTAATAGTCCACTGATGGAATGAGTCACAGAGTATATTTATTACATTAGGAATGGCGACACCAATAATGCATTAGCTAGACATTGTATACAGAATAAGAATGAACACAGCTTTAGATTTCAAGTTGTTGAAATTATTTTTGAAAATATACATGGTGGTGATGTCAAACATTTCACTGAAACCAGAGAATTGCATTGGATTATATAATGCAAGCTAATAAATACCCAGGTCTAAATGACAGGGTTTCTATTAAGCCTGTATTAAAAGCACAATGTCTCGTTAAATAATACAAGCTGATGTCAGGTCTTTACCTCTCTTGATATTCATTGGTTGTTTTGAATCAATGTGAATGTATTAAAGTGTTTGCTGATGTAGTTTTTTATATGGTCTGATGAAGTACTATTATTTGGTGTGAAAGCGCTTACCTTATTAAACTTTTAAACTTGTTATGCTTTCAGTCATGTTTCTGTGCCTTGTTTTCTTCAGTTACACTGGTTTTAATTATGGGAGGAGCTGAGAAATAGTATCCCTAATTTAACTACAAATATTTAGTGACACCTTTATTTAGCTGTAGTGCTTGTTTGACTTGCTGTTCTCTGCCTGACTATTGCTGATCTATGTCTGCATTTGATTTTTCAAATCAGCCCACCCTACTGCTGTTGTGCTTTTTAAGTTGGTGGCTTTTGAGTTGCCCATCCCTACTATAAATCTGATTGTGGACACTTTTCCCAGTCTCCTGTCATCAGTCCATTCTACTGAGCACTGAATGATCAGCTGGGAAGGTCTCCTTTCCCTTAGTCTCTTAAATTTGAATTATCTCCTGTTTCCTACCTTCCCACTTACTAAAAAAAATATTTTGTAAAAACTTACAATATTTCAGCAACCACTCAAGTTACACACATACTGTCTGCGCCATCTAGCTGAGAACTTTCATATGAGGCTAAGGGGTTCTATCTGTGTTATTTGGTTGTTGAGATATTTACGAAAATGTGAAAATTATATCTATGTAAATTAATACAATAAAAACAAAAGTTGATATCTCTTACCTGCATTAGACAGAGGTCAATATTAATGCAGCTAAATTTGCCATCATGTAAGCTTTAAGATGAAATCTTTTAAAACCTTGTACATAGCATGGTTTTAAAATTATTGATGCAAATATGAACAAGCAATAGAGGCCTAGAGGAGTCAGTAGGAGTTAACTGCAGATGCACCTGGAGGCGTCACTTGGATGTAATGAGTTAAAGCTGTAGGCAAAACTCTCTCATACAACCAAAATTAATCCTATAGAGGTTGTGACACTTGGTCCATACCTACTACACAGGGTAAAGACCCTATACATAAAACTACTTATATTGAGGCACTTACGGGTAACTTTCCTAAAATACTAAAACCTCCTGCACAGCACAATCAAGAAAAGGTTTCTCAGCCATCACATAAACATTCACTTAAAACACCACCCACAGCTACACATAGTAACACTATCCAGTTTCTACTGCTAAGCCCTTAAGGAAAACCAGGACACAGCCAAATTTCCTGGTCATTATTTATTCTACAGTGGGACACAGTGACATCCCCCTGACCAGACTGAATAGGGAGAAAGTCACAGTTAGCTGCCTTTCTGGGGTTAGGATCTATCAAGTCACACAGGCACTCATATCATTGAACCACTGGTACCAGTATGACTCTGTTACAGTAAATGTGAGTGTTAATGATCTGAGAAGTACCCTCCCTGACGATATGAAGAGACATGATCGGCCTTGCTGAATATGTGCCTCAGGCAGGTAAAAGCCTAACATTGAGCAGTATACTACCTTCTCCAAGGATGCGGCCATGTTACCAAATTTAGCTTCTGGTGTCAATCCAACGGTACAATATTTGACAGCTTGGGAGGACATGGTTGATAGACCACACTGCTTTGCCAGGGATGGTCTGCACTTATCTTCAGGCTTTCGTACATTGGCAAAGACCTTTTCTACCCCCATAGTGCCTTTTATTAAGTAATCTCAAACTGATAAACCTCTTGATTTAGCTGAACCTATAAAGGAATATCTGAAGGTGGTACTGCTCAATGCAACAAGTCTTAACAAGAAACTCCACTCCCTGCAAGCCTTCCTCTCCTCGGAGATTGTAAACATCAGTGTAGTAATGAAGACATGGTTTAAAGTTGAAGAGAGTACCCCAGCAATGCAAGGTTGTAAAGCCTTCACACCTTTAGATGAGCTACTGCACAGAAGGTAACTAAAGGTAGAGGAGGCTCAGTCTATATTAAAATTAACCTCACATCCAGACTAGTTAAAGTTTATGACCCACTGGAACTCGTGCATGTGAAAACTACAATAAACACAGTCTCGTACCATATTCTTGTAACCTATAGGTCCCTCTCCATGTCCTAGGAAACCCATACTACCTATCTCAATGTACTACAGTCCCTCACTGTTCAACCCAATACAATATTCATGTGGGATCTCAATTACCCCTCTATAGACTGGGGGGGGGGGGCAGTGTTCCTCATCCAGTGCCATGTCTTCACTCAACAGATCTGACCAGGAGGTACTATCGCCTGAAATAAAAATTAAATCTGGGTATCCAGCAAAGCTAAACATCTTTAGGCATTATTCCAAGGCTATCCTCCCTCTACTAAGTGACATGGTGGCTAATCTTCAAGCACACTCAAATCCAGTACACACCATTGCATATGCTGAACTATTTAGAAAATCTCTGTACATATTGCTAGCTGTATAGAGCAAGATGTGCCCATTTGTATTACGAATAAGACAAACTCAAAAGGCCAGCCACCCTGGTGGAATCACAATATTAATGGGTTATACAGCAAAAGAAAAAAATATCTTGGCCAAGTGTAGGAAGAACAAAGACATACATACTAAAAAATCTCTAACCAAACTAAACTGGCAATCTAGAGGGTTAATTAATACTTCAAAGGCTAAATTTGAAGAAAAAATAGCTTCTCAGGCAAGGGACAACCACAAAGCTATGTACAGCTATGTTTGTAACATCAAGGGAATACACAACAATGCAAAGAACTTATTGTACATGGCATCGCCCACACTGAAGCATTAGGGGTCCTGATGGAGATATGAAAAGTCAGCAAGCAAAGGAGTGTAGTAGTGCTGAAATTGAATTCATCCTCGAGTCTTGGTGAGTACCTTCGCGAGGTGGACCCTGTTTTTCACAAAATCTCACCAAGGAGACACTGATATATAGACTGTATTTATATAGTATATATCATGGACAGAAGTAAATCAAAAATAAAAAAAGGAGTCTGGGTATAAGAGGGATCGAGGAAATGCATAGTGGAGACCCGGGGGCCAATCGTGTATGACTGCGTCTCTCAGGGGTTCTCCCAGAGGGGGATTCAGGGCAAAGTAGCTTCTGCATTTTGTGTTGAATGACTGGCAAAAAGATCGCAGCAAGGGTGCACAAGACCCAGGATAAAAAAGTGCCCAATCCTGGTAGACGCACTGGTGCCAGGATTGGAAAAAATGACAGTGTAGAATCCTCAAAATATGGAAACAATCCTACAATGGGGCCAGGCCAGGCTCAGGGGGAGGATGGCCCCCCTGTTTTAGAAGGAAGTAGTAGTCCACAAAAACGACAAAAATTGATTGGCCAAAGAAGAGCCATAAAGACGACAGAGTGGACTATTGAGGATAAGAAAGTATTGTTACTATTATGTAAGAGCACTTTTGGCTAATATCAAAGAGTGAGACGATACTACTTTCATAAACTTTAATCGTACTTTGACTTAGGAATGGGGTCCATTCCCAACATAGTATTAGAAACCCAAAAGACTTGGAGAAATTAAAAAGAGAGAAGCATAAGCCTGGAGAAATTAAAAATGGCAGAGACCCTAAAAATGTATAATAATATGAAATGGGATGAAATAATAGCCAGGGAGATTGAAATAAAGTTGAGAAAAGCCTCTAATTGGAAAACCCCAGGCCCAGATGCAGTACCTAACTTTTGGCTTAAAGTATTAACTTATTTACATGAGGATCTAGCCATGAGAAAGAACTATTTATATGCATACCTCAAACAGACACAGCACTGGTTAACAACAGGAAAAATAATGCTCTTACTTAAGGGTGAACCTGCAGGCTACCCTAAAAATTATAGACCAATAACTTGTCTTCTGATGACGTATAAGCTATACACGAGGATTGACGCCGACAGAGTTTATAGTAATTTAGAAGAAAACTCAATTATGGCAGTAGAACAAAAGGGCAATAAAAGAAAGTCATATGGAACAAAAGATCATTTGTTGCTAAATAAAGTTATAGTGGAGAACTGTAAGAAAGGGAAGAATCTAAGTATGGCATGGATTGACTATAAAAAAGCATGTGATAGTATCCCACATTCATGGATAAAAGAGTGCTTAAAATGTATACGGTACATCCTACACTGATTGATTACATTACAGTAACCATGAAACAGTGGCAGACCACTTTGCAATTAAGCCATGATAAAGGACAGATTATTATCCCAGGGATAAATATCCAAAGGGGGATATTCCAGGGTGACTCCCTGCCACCATTGCTATTTTGCCTTGCCATTAATCCATTAAGCTCTTTACTTAACAGCTTAGGTCATAGCTATAATTTGGCTTCTAGAAAACAACAAAGTATAATGACTTCTCATCTTCTCTTTGTTGATGGTTTAAAATTGTATAGCTCATCAGATGAGGAATTGAAAGCACAGCTACAGGTTGTCAAAACTTTTTCAAATTATATTGGAATGTCATTTGGTCTTGACAAATGTGCAAAAGCAACCTTTAAAAAAGGAAAATTGCAGCACCAGGAAAATAAGAAGTTATGTACTCACCATAACGTTCCATGTGAGTTGTTCCATCTCACCTTCATTCATTACTGATGGGTTCGGAGCCGATCCATCAGCTCCGACACGGCCGTTTGCAAAGCTCAAGGTTTACCAGTAGCTCGAGACCAAGCCCGTTATCTCATGATACACTGCTTGAATTACCTCAGATCTTGTTTGCTGTGTGTACTATATTCATGGAAGAGACCTACCCTTCCATAGGGAGGAAGAAGGATTGAGTAACCAGGATGAGACCAGCCTTTAGGTCAACTATCAGCCAGGTGGGGGATGGAGGGAGGGATGTAAGAATGAAGGCGAGATGGAACAACTCACATGGAACATTATGGTGTGTACATAACTTCTTAATGTGAAGTTGTTCAATCTCGCCGTTCATTCATTACTGATGGGTAGCATCCCTATCACCCTCAAACTTGGGTGGCTCATGGGAGTACATTCTTCAGAACCGTAAACCCAAAGGAAGCCCTGTCCCTGGAGGCCTTATCAACTTTATAATGAGTGATAAAAGTATGAGGTTTAGACCAAGTGGCTGCAGCACAATTTGGCTTGAAATGCAGAAGATCTAGAAACTGCCCCGGTAGAATGAGCTTTAATCTTGTGTAGCAAGGGCATATTAGCAGCTGAATAAACAAAGGTAATACAATCAGAGAGCCATTTTGAAAGCATTGTTTTAGCCACTGGTCTACCTTTTCTGGCTTCAGCGAATGATACAAAGAGCTTTTGTTCTGTCCAAATAATATCTGAGCTGTCTGTGAACATCAAGTTTGTGCAGCATACACTCAAGGTTATGGAATGGTTAGGGAAGAAGACAGGCAACTCAATGACTTGGTTGATATTAGATTTCGAACAAACTTTGGGCAAAAAGGAGGGGTTTGTCCTGAGAGATACTCAGCATGAAAAATCAAATAAGGAGGGCTGATAGATAAGGCTTGCAGTTCTGACACTCTGCGGGCAGAAGTAATAGCCACCAGAAATATAGTTTTCGATGATAAGAATTTGAGGTCACAAGATGATGCTGGTTCAAACAGGGGGAGAATTATACGAGATAGCATAAAGTTTAGATTCCAAGGAGAATAAGGAGTCTTCACTGGAGGCCTCATGTGAAAGGTTCCTTTGAGTAAGGCCTTAGACAACTTGTGGGACATTATGTTTAGCCCGTCCACTCCGAGATGAAAGTTAGACATAGCAGCCAACTGGACCCGAACTGTAGCAGCTGCAGCTCCTTTATTAAAGATCATAGTCAAGAATTCTAAAATGGACGTCAAAAGGGCTTGATAAGGATCAATGTTCTGTTTAGAGGCCCATATGGAAAATCTCTTCCACTTACTAAGATATAATCTTCTGGTGGACGGCTTATGGGAAGACAAGAGGATCTTCCTTGTCTCATTAGAAAGATCATGAAGCCTGGCTATGAGGGGAACTGGAGCAGCCAAGCTGTTCGCTTCAGTGACTGAAATGAAGGATGGAGGTCCCCTGACGGATGTGTCAGAAGGTCCAGAACTGGGTCCAGAATCCATGGATCCTCCAACAGATGATGATGAAGAAATGGGAACCAAATCTGCCAAGGCCAATGAGGGGCTATAAGAATGATAGTCCTTCCCAGCGACATTGTCTTCTGCAGGAGTCTGGGTATTAGAGGGATCAAGGGAATGCATAGTGGAGACCTGGGGGCCAATCGTGTATGACTACGTCTCTCGGGGGTTCTCCCGGAGGGGGATTCAGGGCAAAGTAGCTTCTGCATTTCATGCTGATGTGACTGGCAAAAAGATCGCAGCAAGGCTGGCCATATTTGCGGGAAAATCCTGTCCGCAATCTCTTGTTTGAGGGACCACTTGTGCAGCAACAGAATTGCCCTGCTCAGTTTGTCTGCTATCACGTTGGATCTCCCCAGAATGTGCATTGTCAACAGAAAGCGCTGGGAGGAGACAGCCCACTGCCACACTCTGAGGGCTTTTCGGCAAAGGGGGTAAGACTTGGTCCCACCTTGCTTGTTCAAGTACCAGACTACTGACATATTGTCTGTCTGAATTGCAATCGTCCCTAGAGGAAGAGAGTCTTGGAAGTACTGCAACGCCAGAAGTACTGCTCTCATCTCCAGAACATTGATGTGCAGATGTGACTCTTGATCCATCCATGTGCCTTGGGCAGTATTTCCCCTGAAAATGCCCCCCCCCTCATAGTGGCTACTGGAGGGTTAGTACAAATGGGTGTCCTATGGTTACATGAAGAGAGGTCAACCACCACTGGAGATCTCTCTTGCAAGAGTTTGTGATTAAAATCATATGACCCATTAGAAGTTCCTGAAAGGACCGCTGAGTGAACAGCAGCCACTGAAGAATCCGCATATGCATCCTTGCTAATGGTATGGCCAAGATCACTGCAGCCATCAAACCTAATACTTTTAAGACTTCTGCGGCTGGTGCTCTGTCCTTCAACACTAATGAACTGAAATGCTGGCGAAGAAGAAAGACCCTCTCGATTGGTAGTCATAGAGTGGTGGTTGAAGTGTCTAACTCTGCCCCTATAAAGACGATATGCTGTGATGGCGACAAGGCAGATTTTTCTGAGTTGACTGTAATGCCTAAGTGATGGCAGAGTGTATTCCCTTGCCTGAATCAGTTGATGCCTGGTGGTGGAGATAAGGAGTCAATCGTCTAGGTACGGAAACACCTGGAATCCTAGACACCTCAGATGAGCCGTGACCACTACCATGCATTTGGTGAACACTCTGGGGGCTGTAGTGAGACCAAAGGACAGGGCTCGAAATTGAAGGTCTAATACTGCTTGAAGGAGGAGCAGTCAAATCTGGAGTGATGTTCTTTGGTTCGGACGCTAAGGTCGAAGCTGAAAACAATTTAGCACGGCCTGGTGCCCGTAAGGGTTTCTGCATCAATGGGTCCATATCCAAATCCAAGAGGCTCACAGAAGACCTGGAGGAGTGCACTGAAGGTGCCAATTGAAGGATTGGAGATGCAGGTCTATCAGAAACCAGCTCCAGAACTGTGGGTCGACTCTGAAATGAGAAGACACTCAGCTCTGAAGGCTGTGGAGCCGATATCTCGGGTTCCTCCATTTTCTTAGACTTTTTAGATTCCTTGGAAACCTTGGAGTCTCCTGAAGACTTGGGAGATTTGGAGGACTTGCTGGCCCCATCCTGGTCAGTCAAAGATTCGGCAAAAGGATGCTTCAGCAAGCCTCGATCTACAAGCTTCCTTTTCCTCTCTAATAAAGCCCTCGAGGAAAAGGAGTGGCAGATACTGCAGGACTCCTGCAAATGCAATGCACCTAAACAATAAACGCACTGAACGTGCCCATCGGTCAGAGACATCTTTTGCCCACAGTCTGGATATTTCTTGAATCCAGACTTTGGGTGTTTTTCCTTATCCTCAGACATTTTGCAAGAAAAACCTTTAGGCTTAACACTATAACAAACCACACAAGCCTAAATACAGCCTAAAGGTTATATCCAAACTACACTTAGGCTCAAGTTAACACACCTAAAATATAAAACACACTCTAAACAATGGCCCGGAGAAAAAAGGGGACCAACACTAGCTAAATATATATAAACACACTCTAAATATCTACTATAAATGCAATAACTATGAAAATAGAGAAACACACACAATAAGTCACTAGGCCAAACATGAGGCCACTACAATTATACTAAACAGTAAAGGCACCAAGGGTAAGGGTCTAATAGAAACACTACAGTAAGTATTATAATACTAATCTAACTAAGAGATTGAAATAGTTATGGAATAACTTGCGAAAAAGCGATTTTTTTGTTCAAAAAAGGCTCGAGCGTATTGGAACCACTGAGATCTGTGCTGCAGCAAACTAGATCTGGTGTAATTCCAGCAGTGCATCATAAGATAAGGGGCTTGGTCTTGAGCTACTGGTAAACCTTGCGCTTTGCAAACGGCCATGTCGGAGCCGATGGATTGGCTCCAAACCCATCAGTAATGAATGAACGGCGAGATTGAACTTCACATCATCAGTTTGGGCCAAGAATGTGATATACAAGAACTTGAGCAAGAGGGGGTGTATAAATACTTGGGAACTGATGAAGGATGAGCAATAAAACATGAACAAATGCGAATAAAGCTTAGTAAGGAGTACTTTTGAAGACTTAAATTAATCCTGAAAACAGCACTGACACCTAGGAACAAGATCCAAGCTATACATCAATTTGCTCTTCCTGTCCTAACTTATAGTTTTGGCGTGATTGACAGTCCCCAAAAAGTGTTGCATAGATTGGATATTAATACAAGAAGGATGATTCATGCTCACCAAATAATTAATAAAAATCAGTGCATACCAAGATTGAAGGAGGGATGGGCCTCCTTGAAATTGATTACATGTATAGATCTGCAATTGTGGGACTCCACACATATCTACTGACCTCACAACATCCAAATGTGGTGAAAGTTTTGAAACATGAGGAGAATAAATCTAAGATGGACATCTCTGCTTAATTTAGCAGAAGCATATCGACGTCAAGCAGGAATGGAAATCAAACCAGAAGTGGATAAAAATCAGGCAGCAAATGAATGTGCTAAAAAACAAAAGAAAGAATATAAGGTGAAGGATCAGATGAGAAGGCAAGAAATGTGGAAAAAACATAAATATAGTTGCAAGTATAGAAAACTTCTGGAAGAGCCTCATGTTGATCAAGAACGAACACAGGAATGGTTAAGGAGAGGTGAATTTACATCGAGAAATGAAAGGTTAATATTCACTAAGTCTATTGAACATGTGGGAGAAACAGATATATGTAGGTTTTGTGGAACTGAATTGGAAACAATCACACACCTTATTGCTGGTTGCGACTCTCTTATAGCAGAGGGACTGTATACTGAAAGACATGATAATGTGGAGAGATTGTTACACTGGAGATTGTGCAAACATTATGGCATCGAAGTGGCTGAAAAGCACTAGAAACATGAGCCACAGAGAATCATAGAAAATGATGAAGTTTACATCACATGGGAACACCCAATACTAACAGTCCAAACGATAAATGCTAGAAAACCAGATATAGTGGCCCAAGAAAAGAAGACAAAAGTAGCATTGATTATTGAAACCGCCACACCTAGTGACTACAATGTCTTGCATACAGAGAAACACAAAGTCATAAAATACCTCGATCTGCAGGCAGAAACGAGAGCCATGTGGAAGAAAGATACCCAGACAGTTCCAATAGTAGTAGGAGCAATTGATCTTATAAAAAAGAATTTACAATCATATTTAGATATGTTACCAATCCATGTGCCACCGTACACACTGCAGAAGGAGTCATTACTGGGCACATTGCGGATGCTGTGAAGAGCACTTTTGGTTAACATCAAAGACTGAAACAATACTAATTTCATGAACTTTAATCGTAATTTGACTTAGGAATGGTGTCAATTCCCGTCATGGTATTAAAAATCGAAAAGACTTGGAGAAATTAAAATGAGAGAAAGCATTATGGGTCCTGATGGAGAGATGAAAAGTCAGCAAGCAAAGGAGTGTAGTAGTGCTGAAATTGAATCCATCCTCAAGTCTTGGTGAGTACCTTTGCAAGGTGGACCCTGTTTTTCAGAAAATCTCACCAAGCGACACTGATATATAGACTGAATTTATATAGCATATATCATGGACAGAAGTAAATCAAAAATAAAAAAAAGATAGCTTGGTGCACAAGACCCAGGATAAAAAAGTGCCTAATCCTGGTAGACGCACTAGACTGGAAAAAATGACAGTGTAGAATCCTCAAAATACGGAAACAATTCTACAATGGGGCCAGGCCAGGCCAGGCTCAGGAGGAGGATGGCCCCCCCCTGTTGTAGAAGGAAGTAGTAGTCCACACAAATGACAAAAATTGATTAGCCAAAGAAGAGCCATAAAGACGACAGAGGATATTGAGGATAAGAAAGAAATTATGTATTGTTACTATTATGTAAGAGCACTTTTGGCTAACATCAAAGAATGAGAAGTTATGTACCTACCATAATGTTCCATGTTAGTTGTCTTCTTCTCACCTTCTTTCTTGCTGGATGTGTTCAGAGCCGATCCTTGGCTCCGACTCGGCTTATGCCAAAGCTCGAGAGCTATTTTTACCGTCTCGAGGTAACCCTGTATCCCACAATGCTAGGCGCTAACTACCCAGATCTTGTTTGATAGCTAACATTATAGCAGTTTTGCCCCCAGAACAAAGGAGAGAATGGCATACCCATGTAGATAGCCATCCCAAGAAAAGGACAACCACTGGAGACCACAGTGGGAGAAAGGCAAGGCTCCTTAAGATCCTAACGGTCTGTCCAGGCAAGGGGGTTGGAGGGCAGGACGCAGGAAAGAAGGCGAGAAGAAGACAACTAACATGGAACGTTATGGTAGGTACATAACTTCTCAATGTTAAGTTGTCAATCTCGCCTTCATTCTTGCTGGATGGGACCGCGTCCCTAGCACCTTAACCCTGGGTGGCTCGTTGGAACAGACTCTTGAGGACTGTGGAACCAAAGTTAGCTCGGCTTCTGGAGGCCATGTCCAATTTGTAATGAGAAATAAAGGTATGGGGAGAGGCCCATGTGGCTGCCGCACAAATTGAATCTAAGGGCAACCTGTCCTGAAAGGCTATAGACGTAGCTAAGGCTCTAGTTGAATGGGCTCTAGGTCTTGAAGGAAGCTTTTGACGCCTCAGTTCATAGATGAAAGTGATGACAGAGGCCAACCATCTAGAAAGGGTTACTTTGGAAACTGGAAGACCTTTCTTCCCTTCAGCATAAGATAGGAAGAGCTGGTCAGATTTCCTAATTTTCTTGGTTCTATCCAAGTAGTAATGGAGTTGGAGATGAACATCCAAGAAATGCAACTTTTGCTCCGCTCTGTCAGAGTAATTAGGGAAGAAAACTGGGAGATCGATAGTCTGGTTTAGATTTGCCTCAGAAGATATCTTGGGTAAAAAGGATGGGTTTGTTCTGAGGGACACTCTATCTTTATGGAAAACAAGATAAGGAGGATGAATGCAAAGGGCGTGAAGTTCTGAGACTCTCCTCGCAGAGGTTATGACTACTAGAAACAAAGTTTTCCATGAGAGTAACTTCAAGGAACAGGAAGCCGCAGGTTCAAAGGGAGGGAGAATCAAGGAGGTTAAAACTAAATTCAAATCCCACTGCGGTGGGGGATGTCTAACCGGGGGCTTGAGTAAAAAGATACCTTTGAGGAATGCTTTACAAAGTTTATGAGACATAATGGAGGAGTCTGCCAAGCCAACATGAAAATTTGAAATGGCCACTAACTGGACTCTGATAGTGGAGGAAGAAGAACCCAAATGAAAGAGATCGGCCAAAAAATCTAAGACCGATTAGATAGGAGCCACAAATGGGTCTATGTTCCTAGATTTTGCCCAGAAGGAAAAACGTTTCCATTTGCTGGCATAAATCCTCCTGGTAGAAGATTTGTGAGAAGCTAAAATGATGTCACGTACCGAATGGGAGATAAAGGGAAGCCTGGCTAAGGTTGGAAGTGGAGCAACCAAGCTGTGAGGTTGAGAGAGGGGAGAGATTGGTGCAGCTTGCCCGACTGATGGGTCAAGAGATCTGGAACTGGGTCCAGATGCCAGGGCTGCTCCAAGAGGTAACGGTGCAGGAATGGAAACCATATTTGTCGAGGCCAGTACGGAGCAATGAGGATCATCGTGGATCTCAAGGCGGTAGCTTTCTGAATCAACTGAGTGATTAATGGAAAAGGGGGAAAGGCATAAAGAAGAGCCCGGGGCCAATCGTGGACTAGAGTGTCTCTGGGAGGGTGACCAGGAAGAGGGAAGAGAGTGAAAAATTTGTGGCATTTGCTGTTCTGGGGTGTAGTGAAAAGGTCGCAGCAAGGCTGACCCCATTTTTTGAAAATTTCTTCCACTACTGACTGCTTGAGAGACCACTCGTGCAGCATGAGAATGGCTCTGCTCAGCCTGTCCACTATGACATTGGACTTCCCAGGGATATGCATTGCTATCAGGAACCGTTGAGAGGAGATCGCCCACTGCCAAAGTCTGAGTGCTTCTCGACATAAGGGATAGGACTTGGTTCCGCCCTGCTTGTTGATGTACCACACTACGGACATATTGTCTGTCTGAACTGCAATCATCCCGATGGGAAGAGAGTCCTGAAGGGCTTGCAACGCTAAAAGAACTGCCCTCATCTCTAGGACATTGATGTGCAGGTGGCACTCGAAAGGTTGCCAAGTGCCCTGGACTGTCCTGCCCTGAAAATGCCCCCCCCCCACCCGATCAGGGAGGCATCCGTTGTCACTGTAGCAACTGGGGGGGGAGAACGAAGGGTCTGCCCTGAGACACTTGAAGGGAGACCATCCACCAAGACAGGTGTTTCTTGCATGATTGGGTTATCAAAATGTAGTGTGACATCGGGAGCTGCTGGAAGGACCACTGAGAGAAGAGCATCCATTGCAGGAGTCGCATGTGGAATCGAGCTAAGGGAAGTAATGTAATGGCAGCCGCCATGAGACCTAGAGTCTTCAGTACAAACTTGGCCTGAATTTTGTTGTTCTGAAGCAGGATATGAACATGTTCGCGAATATCTGCGATTCTTTGAGCCGTCAGTTTTGCAGAGAGTTCAACCGTGTCTAATATGGCACCTATGAAGGTAATAGACTGACAAGGCAGACTTTTCAAAGTTTATGGAGATACCTAGCTCTTTGCAAATCTGAATGGTGTAATCTCTGGATTGAATAAGTTGACGCCTGGTGGTGGTTGTAAGGAGCCAGTCGTCTAGATATGGAAACACCTGGAATCCTTGACGCCTCAGATGAGCTGTAACCACTGCCATGCATTTGGTAAACACTCGCGGGGCTGTAGTGAGACCAAAGGGCAGGGCCCTGAACTGATAGTGACTGGCTCCCAGCCGGAAGTGGAGAAACCTTCTGGAGCATCTGTGCATTTCGATGTGGTAGTACGCATCCTGAAGGTCTATAGAGCACATCCAATGATCCTGACCCAAAAAGGGTAGAATGGACTGTAGCGTGACCATCCGGAACTTCGTTCTTTGAACAGACTTGTTCAGTCTGCTGAGATCCAAAATTGGTCTCCAGTCCCCTGTCTTTTTTGGTACTAAAAAGAACTTGGAGTAGATTCCGGATCCTTGCTGGTCTGCTGGGACTGGCTGGATGGCCCTTTTTTTTAGCAGTTTTGAGATTTCTAATACTGCTTGTTCCCTTAGACAGGGTGGAACATCTGGAAGGGGCCTGTTTGGCTGTTTTGGGGTGTGGACAAAGGGGAATTTTGTAACCCTCGGATATGATCGACTGTACCCATGTGTCTTCGGTAAGGGAAAGCCAGGCTTTTGGGTACAGTGATAATCTTCCCCCGACTGCCTCCGAAGGTGGACAGTCGGGCAGCTTCTCAGGGATGCTGGAAGGGTTAGTCAGAGACAGCTTCTCTGCTACCCTGATTCTGTGGACCCCCTCTGCCCCTGGGGCGGCATCTATTGTTGTCCCCCCCTGCCTCTAGGGAGGAACTCGCCTCGTGCATCCGGCGCGACTCCCTGTGGTTTGCGGAACCACATCTTTCCACCCTTCTGACCTTTGGGGTACGGTCTGGATGGGGTGGAAAAATGGACTTCCACGGCAGAGAGAGTCTTGCCGTCTTGTTTGCATCTGGTCAAAGTATCCTTCACCTGAGGTCCAAACAACGCTGAACCATCAAAGGGAGAGTTGGTGAAGGACGCCTTGAAGGGGTCAGCAAAGTTACAAAGCCGCATCCAGGCCTGCCGTCTTAAGGCCACACCTGTGCCTGCAGCCCTACTCGCCCCATTGGCCACATACGAAATAAGCTGCATGGAGGAGTTAACAATCGAGTTTAGGGTTGCCAGCTGGGAGTTGATTTTGTCCTGAGACCCCTCAGCTGTTGGATCCTGTAGTGTGTCACCCATTTCTTTGAGCAAGTCTCGTTGAAGACGGGTGAAATGACATAAGTAATTCAGCGACCGCATGGTAAAGGTCGCTGAAGAAAACATCTGCTTGCCGTACCTATCCATGGTCCTAGATTCCTTATTAGGAGGATGGATAGGTACCAAAGGATCAGCCAGTTCCATCTTAGTGGCTGCCGCCACCACCATGGCATCAACAGGGACACCCTTGGTCAAAAACTGTTTATCAGCAGGGGCTGTGATAAATTTTTAAGGCCTCCACGGGGTTGGTTCCATCGAGTCAGGGACCGTCCAAGCCTTCCTGGCCACCACTTCCATAAGGGGGTCAAAGGGCAGAGACACCCAGGAGGTGGAAGGGCGAGAACCAAATGCCTCTAGGTAGACCTACTCGTCCTCGGAAGGGTTGAGGGTAGACCAGTTCCCCCTCTGCTTGAGGATCTCAAGGATGTCAGAGAAGGAGACATCCTCAGAGGGGGATCTTGGGGACCCCTCTGACTCATCCAAGTTGGTATCAGATGTGACGGACTCAGGGGAGTCCAGATGTTTCCTCTTCCAAGGGGGCTCCCCTGATGGATCAGGGGAGGCCTCAGAAGAGGAGGATGCTCCCAATGGGGGGCCCTGAGGAGTAGGATCTCTGCGGTCAGGGTTGAGAGGATGAGTAGAGGCCGTAGCAGGCACTACAGTGGGAGGAGCTGAGGGAGCCGACCGAGGGACAGGCACAGGGGCCAGCACACTCCTCATGACCTCGAAAGCACCCCTATCAGGCAGAGAAGAAGGCCCCCGCTCCGAGGAGATAAGGACCCCTCCCGGTACCAAGAGGGATGGCTCCGAGGCCGATGTCGGAGCTGAACTCACCTGCACTGAGGTTCCGAGAGGGAGAACGGGGTCGGACAAAGGTCCGATGTCACTCGCCCCCTCAAAGCCGACGAGGGAGTCACGGCATCCGGATCCCTCCAAGGATGGCACCATAGAAAAAGTCAGAGCCGACGACGGAGCCGAAACGGGTGGTATTGGCTCCGATGTGTCGACGGTCCCAGCTCCCACAAACTCCGGCTCCGAACTCAAGGGAAGAGTCGGAGGAGAAATTGATGATGGAATGGGAATAGCCACTGTCTGTTGAGAAGGGCTATGAAGCATCTGGGCCAGTGCCTGCGACTTAAGGAGTCTACTAACCATCCTCTCGAGGTTATGGTCCGAAAGCCTGGAAGACCGAGAGGAATGGGACCAGTGACTGCGCTCCGAAAGCAAAGGAGATCTTGGAGCCGAATGGACCGACTCCAAAGAGGAGGACCTGGAGCGCTTACGGGTCAAAGTCAGCTCCAACAAAACTATCGGAGCCGACTGAGATTTTGAAACGTTGGCTCCGGCCGGAGCCGATGCCAAGGCAGAAGTAGCACCACTGGTCGGAGGCTCTAAACTCGGAGCCGATGATTTAGTGGGCTTAGAAGGCTTGCCTGACGAAGACTTGGCCGGGGAGCCTTCAGGCTTTAATAAGCCTCTCAAAATCAATTTGTTCCTGCGTTCCTGCAGGACTCTTGGACTGAATGCATGGCAGACAGAACAAGAGTCCTGCAGGTGCAGAGGGCCTAGGCAATACACGCAATAAGTGTGACCGTCTGTCAGAGACATTTTCTGACAGCACCAGTCACACTTCTTGAAGGCTGAGACCTTGGATTCCTTAGACATAGTGGAACACACCCAAACACCACACACACACACACACACACACTACAGTAAATAAACAACCCTAGTTCAGTCACAACACCACACCAAAGACTGAAACTACAAGTAATTTACCCAAAAAAACTAACTTGGCCCTAAGGCCTAGATATATAAGGGAAGGGCTGGGGGGGGGTAGAAAATAGACCCAGAAGGTAACTATACAAGTCAGGTTATCTAAGTGGGGGACAAGGGTATAAAGAACACTAACCTGAAACAAAAAGGGAAAAAAATCTTACCCAAAAAGCTGTTCTTTTTGAAAAAATTACCAGAGCCGGCAAAAACGCAACCTCGCAGCTAAGCGGCAAATGAGATCTGGGTAGTTAGCTCCTAGCATTGTGGGATACAGGGTTACCTCGAGCCGGTAAAAATAGCTCTCGAGCTTTGGCATAAGCCGAGTCGGAGCCGAGGATCGGCTCCAAACCCATCCAGCAAGAATGAAGGCGAGATTGACAACTTAACATTGAGACAATACTAATTTCATGAACTTTAATCAAACTTTGACTTAGGAATGGGGTCCATTCCCATCATGGTATTAGAAACTCAAAAGACTTGGAGAAATTAAAAAGAGAGAAGCATAGGCTTGGAGAAATTAAAAATGGCAGAGACCCTATAAATGTGCCATGTGTGACAAGGGCTTTATAAGTAAGCAGAATCTAGCAGCACATCAGAGTGTTCACATCAACCAGAAATCATAGACTGGATATTAAAACAAGAAGGATGCTTCATGCTCACCAAATGATTTATAAAAATTAACGTATACCACAATTATATATTCCCCGTTCTGAAGGAGGGATGGGCCTCCTTGAAATTGATTACATGTATAGATTTGCAGTCGTGGGACTCCACACATATCTACTGACCTCATAAGATCCAAATGTGGTGAAAGTTTTAAAACACAAGGAGAATAAATCTAAGATGACATCTCTGCTTAATTTAGCAGAAGCATATCGACGTCAAGCAGGAATGGAAATCAAACCAGAAGTGGATAAAAATTAGACAGCAATTGAATGTGCTAAAAAACAAAAGAAAGAATATAAGGTGAAAGATCAGATGAGAAGGCAAGAAATGTGGAAAAAACATAAATATAGTTGCAAGTATAGAAAACTTCTGGAAGAGCCTCATGTTGATCAAGAACGAACGCAGGAATGGTTAAGGAGAGGTGAATTTACATCAAGAAATGAAAGGTTAATATTGGCAGTCCAAAATAGTGGGCTACGTACACGCTGGTTTACTAAGTCTATTGAACATATGGGAGAAACAGATATATGTAGGTTTTGCAGAACAGAATTGGAAACAGTCACACACCTTATTGCTGGTTGCGACTCTCTTATGGCAGAAGTACACTGAAAGGCTTAATAATGTGGCGAGATTGTTACACTGGATATTGTGCAAACATTATGGTATCGAAGTGGCTGAAAAGCACTGGAAACATGAGCCACACAGAATCATAGAAAATGATGAAGTTTACATCACATGGGATTACCCAATACCAACAGTCCAAAAGATAGATGCTAGAAAAACGGATATAGTGGTCCAAGAAAAGAAGTCAAAAGTAGCATTGATCATTGAAATCACCACACCTAGTGACTACAGTGTCTTGCGTACAGAGAGAAACACAAAGTCATAAAATATCTCAATCTGCAGGCAGAAACAAGAGCCATGTGGAAGAAAGATACCCAGACAGTTCCGACAGTAGTAGGAGCAACTGGTCTTACAAAAAGAATTTACAATCGTATTTAGATATGTTACCAATTCATGTAACACAGTACGAATTGCAGAAGGAGTCATTGCTGGGCACAGTGCAGGTACTGTGAAGAGTACTTTTGGCTAACATCAAAGAGTGAAACAATACTAATTTCATGAACTTTAATCGTACTTTGACTTAGGAATGGGGTCCATTCCAGTCACGGTATTAGAAACACAAAAGACTTGGAGAAATTAAAACAACCCGAAAAGAGATAATGACCAGAAGCCCTATAAATGTTTCATATGTGACAAGGGTTTTACAAGTAAGCACAATATGGCACTACATCAGCATGTTTACACCGGGCAGTAGGAGCATGAGGAGAACAAATCTAAGATGACATCTCAGCTTAATTTAGAGAAGACATCAAGCAGAAATGGAAATCAAACCAGAAGTGGATAAAAATCAGGCAGTAACTGAATGTGCTAAAAACAAAAGAAAGAATACAAGGAGAAGGACCAGATGAGAAGGCAAGAAATGTGTAAGAAACATAAATATAGTTGCAAGTATAGAAAACTTCTGGAAGAGCCTCATGTTGATCAAGAATGAACGCAGGAATAGTTAAGGAGAGGTGAATTCACATCAAGAAATGAAAGGTTAATATTGACATCCCAAGACAGTGGATTATGTACACGTTAGTTTACAAAGTCCATTGAACATGTGGGAGAAACAGATATATGTAGGTTTTGCAAAACCAAATTAGAAACAGTCACACACCTTGTTGCTGGCTGTGACGCACTAATGGCAGAACACTGTATACTGAAAAGCATAATAATGTGGCGAGACTGTTACACTGGAAATTGTGCAAACATTATGGTATTGAAGTGGCTGTAAAACATTGGAAACATGAGCCACAAAGAATCATAGAAAATGATGAAGTTTATATCACATGGGATCTCCCAATACCAACAGTTCAAAAGATAGATGCTAGAAAACCGGATATAGTGGTCCAGGAAAAGAAGGCAAAAGTAGCATTGATCATTGAAATCGCCACACCCAGTGACTACAGTGGCTTGTGTACAGAGAGACACAAAGTCATAAAATACGTTGATCTGCAGGCAGAAACAAGAGCCATGTGGAAGAAAGATACCCAGACAGTTCCAGTAGTAGTAGGAGCAACTGGTCTTATAAAAAATAATTTACAATCGTATTTAGATATGTTACCAATTTCTGTAACACTGTACGAATTGCTGAAGGAGTCTTTACTGGGCACATTGAGGGTGCTGCGAAGAGCACTTTTGTTTAACATCAAAGAGTGAAGCAATACTAATTTCATGAACTTTAATAGTACTTTGACTTAGGAATGGGGTCCATTCCCGTCATGGTATTAGAAACCCAAAAGACTTGGAGAAAATAAAAAAAGCAGAGGCTATTGTCAAACATTCGGCTGACAGGTTGAACTTAAGTTTCTCTCCCCACTCCCGTGATAGTCGAAAGGAAATACCACATACCACAATCACCCCAACCATTACTAGGGAACAGGTCATCAGTGCACTTTCCAAGGCCAAAAACTCTGCATCAATGGGCCCTGATAACATCTCAGGATGCTTAATATATAGCATGAAACATGACCAATAAGGTCCACTTGAATCACTTTTCAACAGAAGCTTACAGTCAGGTTTTGTGTCCAAGGAATGTAAGATAGTTAACAGTCATTCCCCTGCACAAAGGAGGTCCAACCACTGATCCAAGTAAATACAGACCCATAAGTCCTACCAGCCTCATATGTAAGGCCATAGAAAGAATCATCATGAACATGATAAATGAGGACATAGGTAACATGCAAACACTGGACACATAACAGTTCTATTTTGTTAAAGGAAGGTCATGCCTATTTAAATCTTGTGGATTTTTTGAGAGGGTCACCAAAGCATTGGATGAAGGCAAGACTGTGCACACAGCTTACCTTGACCTCACCAAGGCTTTTTATACAATACCCACTCAGGCATTATAGACAAATTCAATAATTTAGGTATAAACCCTTTTATCACCCACTTGATAGCTAAAAGGCTCACTGATAGGACCTGGGAGGTCAAAATTGGTAAGGCCACTTCCACCAAGAGGTCAGTCACTAGCAGAGTCCCCCAGGACGCAGTACTGGGCTCACTCCTTTTTGGCATTTATTTCTCAGAAAATGAAGCAAATGCTGAGGGTTAATGGCTGACTAAGTTTGCAGATGAGTACGTATGTAGCCTTACCTTCAACCACCACATGGCCACAGTAGTGAGGAAATCCTTTTATGTTGCGCAGCTTATAAGTAAGGGAATGGCATCTAGATCCAAAGAGGTCACTATTCCACTGTACTCTCCCCTTATCAGACCAATCATAGAGTACAATGCTCCCTTCGGTATGTACCTGACCAGGGATATGCAGCATCTAGAGGTTCCTTACAAAAAGAATACAAGGTGTAACAAACCTGCATTATGCAGGGTGCCTTAAAACACTTTTCCTCTACTTAGTCTCCTATAGATTGCTGATGGATTATCTATACCTGGCTTACAAGGCATCCACAAACCTCACACTTATGAATTCCTACACATTCACAAGTCAATAAGTACTAGAAATACAAGGTCTATGGACCTGAATTTTGTCTGTGATTTAAACAGAACATGCTGGAGAGACAGATATGTGTCCCAGAGACTGCTCCTCCTGTGGAACAGGTTTCCCATCCATGTGAAGCTGAGTTCACCTATTACCCATTTTAAGTGCAATCTAGACCAGTGGATGAGGAAAAGGAAATCTGGCACCCATGTCCTTTATGGACAGAAGTAGCGTATAAATGCCTGGCCTTCAATGTCCTGTTTGGATACAGAAAATCATTATTCTTTCAGGAAAATTGGCTAAGCTTAAAAAGAACCCCCCCCCCCCCCCAGTTTGTTAGCCTTGTAACAATCTAAGAATTTAACAAAATTGGGTAGGTTAATTCAAGCACAGAGGGGACACTGGCTAGGCTTAAAATTGCCCTCAAGGGCAGCTAGCCTAGTACTTACCTATGAACCTATGTATTTGGTACCTGTTTCTACATGAACGTGTCAGCGAGAGGTCCCAAAGTGAATAGCATGGTCTGGCTATGTTGGCCCCTAAGCCTGATAGCCCCATGGGAATTTGCAATGATTTCCAAAGCCTGAGTGACATATCCAAATTCAAGACTTATTCACTGCCCAGACTGGATGAGCTCACAGAGAGGTTATGCAAAACAAGGGGTACTGCCAGGATTTCCTTCATTCCAGAAGCCAAAGAAAAGGTAGTATTCTCCACCTTGGAAGGTCATTTTCATTATACTGTTTTATTCTCTGGACATTTCAAAGCTCCTGCCACTTTTCAAAGGCTCATGGACAAAATTCTGAACACTCACACCAGACCTAAAACAGCATACCAAGATGGTGCAGTATTATTTCTTCAGGAGATTAAGAGTAAAATTTATCCAAAGTGCAAGCCATGGTGGACTCTTAAAGACAAGTGGCACTTGCAGTTAATGCTGCAAAAACAAGCATTATATGACAGATGCCAGATACTTAAGGTATGAGACTGTGAGAGGAATATTAGATCCCAAACATAAGAAGTAAAAGGTGACCTGTACCTAGTACCAAACTATTCATAGGACTTTCTTCTCTGATATTCTCAGGACTAATAGGCTACTATAGACAGTTTATACCCAGCTTTGCTACCAAGCTTGTTCTCTAACAGACCTTTCAAAATATAAAGCACCTATAAAGTGGATTGTAGAAGCAGATGAGGTTTTTAATCACATGAAAGCTGTCTTATGATCAGAGTTCCAGTTGGTTGCCCTGACTTTACTAAACCTTTTACTGTATTCAATGATGCATCCAAATTTTTGTTGGGAGCTATGTTTATCTTAAGAAGTGGGTAATACAGAACACAAATTATCCTATCTCAGAAGGAAGCTAAGTAAGGCTGAGATAAAATACTCTGACAAACAATGAGAATGTTTCAGTATTAACTGGATTCTAATTTCTTTACTGTACTATTTGTTGGAATGTAGCTTCACTTTAGTAACTGTGCATGCACCCCTACTTTAATTGTAGAAGAAATAGTATGTAACCATCAATTTCTACAAGTGGCTTTGTTACTATAGTATTTTCATTTCACCAATAGACACAGACCGGTTAACAGCCACAAGAATGTGAAAGGGTTATGCAGATCCCAAAACTCAACACATTCAGAACAAAACTGGGGGTTCTGTGCTGAAAGAGGGTTCATTGTGGTACACTAGCTGTTGTGATCTGTCACAGATGATATTTATTGCATTAGAAAACCTGTACAAATAATATATAATACAATGAGATCCTTGCAGTAGCATGTATACCTAATATAACACTGTACTGCTTCTTGCAAGTGGTTCAGCAAATGCGACCCACCTGAAAAATGCTTTTTAAAAAGAGACTGGAAGAACACAATGGCAGAGAAATTTGCCTTTCAAACAAGAAAAAGAATATCAGTATTGAGTATCAGAAATATTCAGTCTAGGGATCTAAACCTCTTCTGTAACACTAACAGAGCAGTTTGGAGGGACAAGTACATCTCGCAGAGGATATCACTTCCCTTAAACAGACTCACTACCCACAAAAACAAAGTTCATCCCTGTCCATATTCATGTGCAACATGTATCTACAGATGGGAAACAAAACATTTACCCAGGACTGCCTTTTTTACTACTAATGAACAGATGCAGTTCCAAAATGCTTTGTCCCATGCATGGGTCCACTCAAATAATCTGTGGTATGATCCCAGTTATTCTCGTTAAGGGTAATATGTACAATTATTGACCATGGGATGGGTAAGACCAATCCCTAACCAAATGAGATAGGTTAATTTGAACACAAAAAGGGAAAATGGGTAGGCCTGAAATGGCCTGCAAGGGCAACTAGCCTAGTACTTGCCTATGAACCTATAAGTGGTGTTTGAAGCCTATAGTGGAGAATGTGATGAGCTGTGACCTTAAGAAGTTGTGAAGCTGTGGAATATCAGAGGAAAAAAGCCCTACGGACACACTCAAGGAGTAACAAGAAAATTTACATGTGGACAGATTTACAGTAGTATGGACAGAACTGTAGGAAAGAACTGCTGCATTCCTGTTAAGAGACTCTGGCTTAAAACAGAAGTGTGAGTTCATAAGTTTTGAATTCTGAACTGTAAATTGCTTAAAACCGCATTGTGCAAAAGTAAGATTCTCATTCTAAATTAATTTTGGAAAGTAAATTTTAATTTTGCATGTTGGTGTAAGTAAATAAGCTACACTTAAAATGTATAAAGTATCTTCTGTGTGTTTTGTTTGCTACAGTGGTCATTATCATTCAAGGACATGCCCAGTGATAAGTACTTTTCCTTGACTATTTTCTAAAGTGCTATGATCAAAAAAGCTCAGCAAAACTGACTTACATTCACATGGTAAAATACATTTTATGCCAAAAAAGTTTCACTCAGTATTGTGTTCTTGCTATTTATTTATTCTTTCTTTTTTTAATCGGGTAGGTGAACTGGTCTGAAAACACAAAGCAAAGCATATGGCAAAGGCAAGTATAATGCAGCATTACAGAAGAAAAGCTCATAGAGAAATTAGTATGGCAGATAAAACATGTATAGTACATTCAAAGACATACATACAGAAAACAGTAGGTGAGCCTTGAATTTTTTTATATACATAAAATATGATAAAAAAACACTGCAATCTAAGAAGACATCACATAAGCATTCAGTATAGAATAAAGAGTAACATTTAAATCCAATTAATTTATCCATTAGAGAACAGTATTAAGCTTCAACTACGCAAAAACAGCCCATAAATACATAACATTTGCAATATTTGCAAAGTCAACACTATGTACAAAATTGACAGTAAAAGAGCATGTAACTGTGATTTAATAATCCTATACGCCTTATAATATTGCTAATAATGTCCATATATGGATTAATGGGTACTCCAGCAAAGCTCAGTCATAAATTAACATTGTGAAAAATTCAAAACTCAACTATCACCATCTGAAAACCCAGATGTCAACAAGGGAAGCCTTTTATAGGTTCATAGGTTCATAAAAAAAAAAAATCTTGCTTTTTTCCCACTTTTCTGAGATTTAAAAAAGCTCAGTTACAGGCTTGCTGTTCTTGAACTGTTTGTAAGTTTCTGTGAGGCCATTTTTTGCTTGGGCTAAAGGAAAGTCTCTCTGTTGATCAGTGGCAGTGAAAAACATTGAGCAGCCTGCCTGCCCCTGTGGGAGTGGTTACTAACTTGAAACTGTAGTTTTATTGGCCATTCTGGGTCAATTCCAAAACTCCTTCATCTTCCTCTCTTAAAACCCTCTTTTGCGTGGTTTTGCGTGTTTTTGAGCATAGCGCAACAACGGGCAGCGCCGCCTAATTGGGTTTAAACTATTCCTGGCTCCACAAAGTCTGCTCTTCACTTTTTCCCTTAGAACTGCTCTATCTCTCAATTTAAACACCATATTCTCATTCTAAGGCCCTTCACTGGTCCAATTAAGTAATCCTACAAGTTAGCACTATTAAACCATAAGCACTACTTACTCTTATACTCTACGATTACCCTGTCCTCTATTGGTCCATCTTAAATTCAGTTTCCATATTACTCTAGCATGTCCAAAGGTCAGTCAATGGTTTCCTCTCCAGTCCACCTGGTGAATCTGGGAATTTTGAGGCAATGTTACAACTGTCTCATGTACACGGACAACTCTCTCCTCCTCCAAACAGGTTCAAATATATGTGAGAGATGCAACTATTTAGCCAAACTGGAGGCTGAGCTCTCTCATCTCAAAACTGGTGTAACCAGTCAGGAGGAGAAGGTAACCTCACACAACACAATTCCAGTATCACATAGTCCCACCACATCAGCGAACCAAACACATAAATACACAAAAACATACTCGGAGGCTCTAAATAAAAATCTACCTAAGCAACAGAGACCTCCAAAGCAGTCATCCAAGCAAACACTACCTCAAAACAAAACACACACAACACATAACCCACAAAGTCAGTGTGCCAAGCAGCCACAGCCCTTAAGGCTGAATAACACACCTGATGCTCTTGTTATAGGTGACTCTATTGTCAGACACACTGACGTCCCGCTCACCAGGCTGAATAAAGAGAAGGTCACAGTGAGCTGTCTGTCGGGTGCTAGGATCCGACACATAACGCAAGCACTCAGGTCACTCCAAAGCAAATACAAATATGACTCAGTCATTGTACATGCTGGTGTGAATGACCTAAGATGTACCTCCCTGGACTACATGAGAAGAGACATAGAGGAGCTCTCTGATCATGTAGCCCAGGCTGGTATGACCCTGACCTTGAGCAGCATCTTACCCTCACCTAGAATGATGCCACAGTGCAAAGACAAAATGATCGATTTTAACAATTGGCTAAAATGTTGGTGTCATTCAAAGGGGATCCAGTGTCTGTCAGCCTGGGATGACATGCTCGACAAGCCACGTTGCTTCGCTAGGGACGGCTTGCACCTGTCACCACTGGGCTTTCGGATATTGGTAAAGGCTCTTGCCATCCCCATAGTGCCTTTTTTAGGCAAGGCTCAAAAGTCAAACCCACCCCCATAGACAGCACAAGGAACAAGAAACTAAGGGTAATGCTGCTAAACGCCAGAAGTCTTAACCTCAAGATGCACGCACTCAAAGCTCTCCTCAGTATGGAGAACATCGATATCTGTGCAGTGACAGAAACCTGGTTCAAGGCTCCAGAGAGCACCCCAGCACTACCAGGCTATACCTCATATCATGCTTTTCGGCCCCAAAACCCGGACTGAACCACAAAAGGAGGGGGAGTTTCCATATTTATCAAGGATATCCACACCTCCAGGTTAGTGGCATTGCACGAAGCATCGGAGACCATCCATGTGCAACTAACAGTGGGCAAGACTGCTTTTCAGTTTATAGCATCCTACAGACCACCCTCTCAAAGTCAAGAATCCCATTCGGCTTTCCTGAAAACATTGGAGAACATGAAGATCTCTCCGAACACCATTATATTGGGCGACTTCAACTACCCAAACATTGACTGGAAGCACTACTCAAGCCCCAGCACCTTAGCCCAAAGATTCCTGGAAATTATAAACTCAAATGCTATGGAACAACTAGTCACCACTCCCACAAGAGGGGACAACATACTAGACCTGAACATTACCAACATGGGGACTCCATGCTCCACACCAGAAGTATATCCCTCATTGGTAAGATCAGACCATAAATTAATTTCACTGGATGTCCACATCCTGACCCCACCCCCAGCCCAGAAAACCACAGTGAAAAACTTCTCAAAAGCGAACTTCTCACTTCTCAAAACTGAAGTGGAATCCTTCAAGGCCCCAGGGCCAGTGGAAACTACAGCCCAAACTGCAGAATCCTATATAAATGCATTCTATGGACATCTCCAGGAATGCATGGATCATGCTATCCCAAACAAAACCAAGACCCAATCATCCAAAGACAGGCGTCCAGTCTGGTGGACCCCTGCCATAAATAAACTGTAAAACAGAAGGAGGAAGCTACTACATGATAGAGCAAAATCCCAAATAGGGAAGGCATCTCTGATCAGTACTAGCAAAAAATTACGATCCCTCATAAAATCCTCCAAGGCCAGCTTCGAGAGAAAAATTGCACAGGACACCAAAGACAATCATAAGGCTTTTTCAGTTATGTTAGAAACCTGGGATGCAACTCCCAGACTTGTTCTGAGTTGATTCTAAACGACAAAAATACACTGAACCCACAGACATCACCAATATCCTGGGAGACAGGTTCAGTGCAAACTTCTCCCCCCCCTAACCCCCAAAAGAGCAAATATCTATCCCGGCAGAGGGCTGCCTCCCAAACATCTCAGATGCTCAGGTGAAGGCTGCCCTCTCCAAAGCAAAAAACACTGCTTCCATGGGACCAGATGGCATCCCAGGTTGCGTCCTACATGAACTACAAGAGGAACTAATCCCTCAAATAAAACAGCTATACAATCTCAGCCTCACTACAGGATATGTGCCCACAGAATGGCGTACAGCAACAGTGGTCCCACTCCACAAAGGTGGAGCCTCTAGGGACCCTGGAAACTATCGCCCCATAAGCCTGATTAGCTTAGTCTGCAAGGCTATGGAGAGGATCATCATGGAGCTCATAAACAAAGACATTGGGGACCTACGGACACTAGATCCTACCCAGTTCGGCTTTGTCAAGGGCAGATCCTGCCTTTTGAACCTGGATGACTTCTTTGAAACAGTCACCAAAGCCATAGATGAAGGGAAGGTAGTCCACACAGCCTATCTGGACCTTGCAAAGGCATTTGACACAATACCCCACTTGGGAATCATAGATAAGCTATCCAGCTTAAATATAAACCCCTATGTCACAAGATGGGTCGCAAACTGGCTCGAAGACAGAACCCACAGAGTGAGAGTTGCTGGAGCCATGTCAGACTCGAAACCGGTCACAAGTGGCATCCCACAGGGTTCTGTCCTGGGACCACTCTTGTTCGGTATATACTTTTCCGAGGTACAGGCAAATGTGGGAGGACTATGGCTCACCAAGTTCTCAGATGACTGCAAACTGGGCGCCATAATCAACTCTCCAGCTGACACAAACATCCTTCAAAAAGGTCTCACAGAGACAGATAACTGGTGCCAGCTCCATGGTTTAAAGCTAAATGCCAAAAAATGTATAGTCATACCCTTTGGCAAAAACAATGTGCCCACAAATTACCACATAGGCGGAAACCCATTAAGTACAGAGAAAGTTATTAGGGACCTGGGGACCCAAGTTGATAGCAATCTCTTCTTTGAAAACCACATTGCCAAAGTGGTTAGAAAGACCTTCTACATAGCCCACCTCATCACGAAGGGTTTCACATCTAGATCAAGAGAGGTAATCGTGCCCCTTTATTCATTCTTCATCAGGCCCATCATAGAATACAATGCCCCTTTTGGGATGTACCTTACCCGACACCTGCAGCAATTAGAAAGACCCCAAAAGTATCTCACCAAGAGGATCAAGGGTCTCAAACAGATGCCATATGCTGCTCGGTTAAAAAAACTCCAGCTCTACTCAGTTGCATACCGCCTACTTCGAGGCGATCTATGCCTGACATACAAAGCTATGTCAAATCCAGAATTAATGGACATGCTCCACCTCAGTAAATCTAAATCCCTTAGAGCCACACGCTCGAGGGACTTGAACCTCAGCACAGAAATAAATAGAACTTGCTGGAGGGACAGGTTCATAACCCAGAGGCTCCCTTTGCTCTGGAATAGAATTCCAGTTCATGTGAGGCAGAGCAACTCACTGAATCTCTTCAAGAAGAATCTCGATAAGTGGATGGGGGATCGTAGGTTTGTCCCAGGGATTACTCCTGTGTCACTATTAGACACAGTAAACTAAACCTTAAAAAGGGCACAGTATACTCGAATCAAGGGGTGGCGTAAGCCATACAGAATCGGGCTAGGCTTATAATTGCCCCAGGGCAGATAGCCTAGTATGAACCTATGAACCTAAGATGTTAGTGAGCAAAATGTTGCAGTTCTACTGAGACATGCGTTCAGGCCCTACCTATCTTCACTCAGTTGCACCTAGCCTCATTCTTTGAAAACATTTTTTTTCACTTTTTTTACTTTTATCAAGAAACACTAAGTGTGCAAAGCTTCTTTACAGTTAAACCTGAGAAAAGCTGCATATTTAACAATGTGCAGATAACATAACAGAAATATATGTACATATAGTGTGAAGGCTGCCAGCCTAGCTAGATATAATTTTGTAAATAATTCCTTGTCATTGTAAATATTAATATGATCCACAGGCTTGTTTTTACAAATGTAAGAAAACAAAATGCAAAGAAAACTGTGCTATATGTCCTGAGCTTCAAAAATGTAACCACAGTGCACCCTGCTGGAAGAAAGCTGATCCTCCAAAAGGGTCTCACTGAGACTGATACTTGGTGTCAAAATCATGACCTCAAGCTAAATGCCAAAAAGTGCATAGTCATCCCCTTTGGAAAAAACAAAGTACCCACAAACTACCACATAAGTGGCAGTCCCCTAAATACGGAAGATTTAATAAGGGATCTGGGGACCCAAGTAGATAGTAATATCTCCTTTGATAATCACATTGCCAAAGTGGTTAGAAAATCCTTCTACATGGCCCACCTTATCACAAAAGGGTTTGCATCCAGAGCAAAAGAGGTCATTGTGCTCATCTCTACTCATCACTCATCAGACCCATCATAGAGTACAACACCCCATTTGGGATGTACCTTACAAGACACCTGCAACAGCTGGAAAGACCACAGAAGTACCGCATGTGAGCAGGCATTCCAGAAGCTTAGAGAAGCTTTGGGATGACCTTCTGTGTTAGCCAGTCCAGATTACAGCAAAGAATGTGTTGTGCAGGTGGATGCTTCAATTCATGTGGTGGGGGCTGTACTTAGCCAGATTTCTTCAGAGGTAGAAGAGCATGCGGTGGTTTATCTCAGTCGTAGGCTCCAACCCAGGGAGGAATCCTATGGAGCTGTAGGAAAGGAATGTTGAGCCATAGTGTGGGCACTGCAGAAACTTCAGCCTTATCTGTATGGAAGGAAATTCACTGCCGTTACAGATCACAATCCCCTAACATGGTTATAACGAGCCAGCTAGCAAAGTACTAAGTTGCTAACGTGGAGACTATGGTTGCAGGCATATGATATGTCAGTGCAGCACCGCAGTGGAATTAGCAATGCTAATGCAGATGGGCTCTCAGGACAGGGAAAGGGGTAAGGTATACCCAGAGAAACCTAACACTCTCAAGCAACATTTCTCAAGGATCACTTGAAAAACTAGCTTGAGACGCCCATGCACTGGCCCAGTAATCAAGGAGCATCAGTCCTCACCACTAAAACCAGTGAGAGGCTTGCACATTGGGAGGATAACAAGTACACACACAGTAAAGTACAATTTCCCTTAAGAGCACACAGAGATCACAGTCAGTCTGGGGCTGGTTTCTCCCTTTCTCTCCAGATCCCCAATAAGACTCCACACTGTCACAGCTATAGGGTCCAGATCTCAGCCTAATGGCCTAGCTAAAACCTCCAGCACCCTCTCTGTACAACCAGTGCTCCTTGTCCCTGCCCAAGTAGCTGACACACATACTTTAAGATTTGATTTAGATACAAACACACAGACACTCATGGGGAAGGCTGGCACAAGCTCTCCAGCTATGCTCCCTTTCTGCCCAGACTATAGGGTAGTACTGACTGCCACCAACCACTACTATCAGCTACTATAAGGCCCTTCCCAAAGGGTGACCAATTTCAATGTCTGCTATTACTGTTATCCAAATAGTAAGGGTAACCCAGGGCTAAGGCTATTCTAGAGTGGCTTTACCAAGGATCACAACATACATGCAAAGTACTCTAAGATCTTAAATTAACTCTACACAAAGCAGCCACATTTGAAAGGTTTAAAAATATTTAATAATAAATAATAAAAACATAAGACAATACTCATCAATTCAACACAGTGCTAATAGAGAGTTCAGAAATCACAAGGAAAATGCTTTAAAACAATACTGTAGGACAGTGTGACATAAATATAGAAAACAGCTAGACTAATCTGGCTATTTCTATCTCTCTCTAAGAGAAATAACTGTTCTAAATACTACTTACATACAGAGCAAGCAAGTGCTGGTGAGAGGATGTTCTTACTAGATCAAGACAAGATACAAAATGCTTGATCTTTCTCTCTGAGAAAGCCTTAAATTGATAATACACAGTACTGCTGAGTCATTTCACATTACATCATTTTTTATCAATTCTCCTTTAGTTCCCAGGCTTACAGAAACTTACAATTTACATTTCTTTGTAAACTGCACCTGGCCAGGAAGCCACAGTAATAAAAGACATTTTTACATGTAAAATCTAGTACTTAACTCTTGTACTAAGACAACAGAAAAAAGTTCTTAGTCCAGACATTCTGTCTCCGAGCTTGAGATCAAACAGTCACAAAATGCTTCACTTATCAGCTTTCTTCCAGCAGGGTGCACTGTGGTTACATTTTTGAAGCTCAGAACATATAGCACAGTTTTCTTTACATTTTTTTTTTACATTTGTAAAAACAAGCCTATGGATCATATTAATATTTACAATGACAAGGAATTATTTACAAAATTCTATCTAGCTAGGCTGGCAGCCTTCACATATTGGTCTGCCTTGAATTGCCAAAATGACATTTCAATGAAACCCAATTGGCCAACTCCACTTCTCCAAAATGCTATTACAACAAAACCATGGTCTTGACAAAATCCTTTCCCTGTGAAAGGAACCACTTGGCCATCATGGTGAACTTTGCCCTTTCTTCAGTGCAGTGCGATCTCGGAGTTGGTATATTTAAGTAAGGTGGTGTGGGGGCTGTAACCCCCACTAGGGTGGATTTAAGTTTGGTACGCTTAGTTTTTTTTCGTGGTGGTCAAGTGATTCCTTTCACAGAGAAAGGATTTTGGCAGTCCGTAGTTTAGTTGTAATAGCATTTCAGAGAAATGGAGTCAGACAACTGGGTTTCATTGAAATGTCATTTTGGCATCATCAGGTGGTGAAACCAGTCTGTTGAGTCACTTGTTCCTGTGTGGAATTACCTGTTCCTGTTGTATGGCAGCTAACTGCTGTATGTGCTGTTAATTCCATTAAACCTGAGTTATTTGGATTGCCATATGGACTGACTTTTTTGAAAGTATTCTGGAAGAAAATATTTATGCTGGAGCTTTGGCGGTGTGCATTTGTTTTGGTCCGTGCATTCTGTGTTTGACTGCAAGCACCAGGATTGTTTGGGTGTATACATGTATATGTATGTATGTGTGTGTATATATACATATATATATATATATATATATATATATATATATATATATACATTATTTGTTGACCGGGTTACATTTGTTGACCGAGTTTGTCCAGCTGAACTGATAGCCCTTTTTCAGTGGAGACCACATTATTTACATTTAAGCAAAATTGCACAAAGAAAGTATTAACAATGCTTAAGCTCAAAGTATACAAAAAATCTAACATTCTAACTAAAGAAAATGTTACAATCATTGACGATGTACAAAGGTATTGTGTTGATATTACATCTGGAAATATATTAAATATATAGAGAGGAAAAGAAGAATTAAATTGTTGTAAATACAGCCAGGTAGTTGTAATATGAAAATATATGCAGGGAGTATATTAGTAAGGATGAATGAGAGGGAGTAAAAGATAAAAATAATCCAGTTAAGGGAGAAAGATAGATGGTTGTAGAATGTAAAATAAGAATGAGTAGAAGGCAGACACAGGATTAGAGATAGGAAAGGATAGGGGTTTAAGGGGGTGAGTACAATGGCATATTCAGTGTTTTTTTTTAGTATATATATATATATATATATATATATATATATATATATATATATATATAAAATTTGCATGCATATTGTAAAATATTATCACAACTGCATAACACAACAAGAGAACGCAATGAAGGTTTTCTAGTTTACAACATTTCTATGACAAAAAGATGGTACACAAATAAAAGAAATGTGGCATTTCCCCATCTATTCATAGCTACTGTTGCTTTACCCCATCTATTCATAGTTACAGCCCAAATGAGTTCCAAATCAGAGTATAAAACAATCATATCTTACTACTATTGGTCCAAATTTCTAAAGACATGACTGAGCCTACACAGTTACCTGTAACAAAAGCCAAATTAACTACTGCTCTCAGAATGCTTATGCTAGAAATTATTTGCATAGTGCATAGTTCGTTGTGTATGTGGAGTTTAGTGTAGGGTTAGAAGTAGGGTTTTGGTGCTTTACTTTAGGTTAGAAGTAGGGTTTGGTTAGTGTATGTATGTGGTTTATTTATTTTGTTTGGGTAGGTAGTATGTAGCAGGTGGTGGTGTTGGCTGACTATGACAGTTTGTTATTTTATTTTTCGCTGTTTAGTGCAGTTGGGATTTTTGCAGTTCGCATTATAGGTGTCGATGTTTAAGTATTTGCGTAAAGGGTTTTTCAATTTGCTAATATAGACCCGTATTTTTTATAACTATACTTTTGATGTAAAATAGTTCCTCTGCCTAATGTTTCATACTTTCTGTAGTATTTGTTAATGGTGTTGGAGGAAGCATTTTACATCAAAAATATATAAAAAAATAATAGACTACTTAAAAAAAATAATTATGTAAGTAAAACACAGCAATTTTACAGAGAGCCCATTCTCTCTCTCCCATACATAGTCTCTTTCTGCTTTCACACACACATACATGTACACATGCAGTTTCCTCTGGTTTCATACTCGCATTTACTCACCCAAGGATAACTCTCAACCTCTTAGCACAAAAAATCTGGACAAAGCAAAAATAATGTGGGGACAAATACCCAAAATAGGGAGAGATTTTAAATATTGCTGTTATAAACTTAGAAAATCGCTAGAATAAAAGGTCTTGTTTTACTGTGCATTTTCTGAAAGATATAAAGCCTGAAACTCAAATGCCTGTCATTCTTTAGTGAATTCACTCCTCACTGATTTGCCACAAGATTTCATAAAACCACAAATTTTATGAGGAACAGATAAAAATATGAGGCAAAACTCTGAACATTCTGTGAAAATTTGAACAGCTGAGAGCTATGCACACAAAAACGCTCTCTCTCTCTCGATCTCACACATGCAGTCTCCTCTGCTTTCATACACGTATTCACTCAAAAAAGATCACTCTCACTCTCTCTCGATCCCTCTCAAACACACACACACACACACACACACACACACACACACACACACACACACACACACACACACACACACAGTCTCCTCTGCTTCCATATATGCATTCACTCACACAAGATCGCTCTCACTCTCTCTTGATCTCTCACACACACAGTCTCCACTGCTTTCATACATGCATTCACTCACACACGTAGACAGAAACATAAACACATTCATACATATACACACAAATACACTTTTTACTGTTTATTTTTTACACTCACTAAACAGCAAAAGTGCTGCTTAGTGAGCGTAAAATAATGGCGGTCATTTTTTTTTTCAGTCCGAGCTCCACAGCAGCTTGATATGCTGCTGAGAAGTGGTGGACTTGTTTTTCAGTGGGCATTAATTGTACATTAATACCCTGCTGCAGAACGTTCGTTCTCCAATCAGGGTGGCGATGTACAGTTTGCCCATTTTCTAAAATTAAATAACTTCCTGCTGTGATCATTTGTTTATTGAGTACGTAGGCTGGTCTGTTGAGCCTTTTCAACTATGACTTGGGCTCAGAGAGTAGAAATAAATGCAAGAATATCCATGGTAGTCAAAGTTAAAAATAAGTATGCAAAATATAAAGTAATATACATTATAGTTAACAAAGGAAAAAAAATAAGTGAAAACAATATACAAATTTTTACTAAGTTGAAATGAACACATGCAATTTTGTCAAGTGTAAAAGTAAAAATGATAAACAGTTTCTATTATGAAGTCAAACACAGAAAAGGTCATTTCACTGAAATATTGTTACGAAAGGGTCTACAGTGTTACATCCTTTAGTGAGAGCAGTGGCTTCCACAAGTGACAGCTACCTAAGTTTGAGTTCCAGTGAGGGATTAGAGAGAGTATTTTTGACAGGCCAGTTTCTGTGGGGAGAGATTCTCATAGACTTTAAATACCAGAAGGTTTTCTCAGTGTGGAGCTCTTCAGTGCTGGGGTGCTACAAAGACAAGAGGATTACAAAGAAGAAACAGAAGACTATACAGCTTTTTTTTTTTCATCTGGGTTCCTAGTGATTCAGTGCACTACAAGGACTTCATCAGCTTCCTAGGGCCAGATCTGCAGTGTTCCAGCCTTTGGTGAGAGCACAAGCTTCCATATGACAGCTACCTGAGCTTTATTTCCAGTAATGGACTGGACTGCCCTATTTTAATACCTGGTTACTGGAAAACAAAAAGACTACAGAAAAGAAGACTACACAACCATTTTCCATCTGGGTTCCCAATGACTTTGCACACTAGAAGGACTTCATCAGCTTCCTAAGACTGGATCTGCAGTGTTCCTGCCTTAGTGACAACATTGGCTCCATATGGCTGGTTCTTTTGTAGGAATAGAGTCTTACTGAATTTATTTATTTATTTATTGCCTTTTTGTTCCTAAACATTCCTGTCACTTTTACAGTTCTTTTTGCACTTGTGAATACTACATTAGTCAAATACACTTTTGAATCATTTAGCTATATCCTCCCATATTACCATCTTCTTATATTCCATTCCATTATCCTGCTTTGTCCTACACTAAGACAAGGTTATTAAAATTTCTCATTCTCCACTGGTCATTACAGAAATTCAGTCAGCTTTTACCCACCAGATGTTTTATCCAAGAGATGAAAATATTTAAGGAACAGGGAGGCAACAATCTTACATTAGACCACTATCTGGAAACATCATATCTCAACAGCACCACACTGATCCCATCAGTGGAGCCCTATGACTTCAGAACCTGTAGCAAGTCACAGTACACTTTGTCCTATGACTCTGAACTACAGGTCAGGTAGATTATAATTTCAGAAACTTTAGCTTTTAAAGTGGACCCAGGGGAAACACTGTAATTAGTGTACAAACTGTAAGAAGAGCAGTACTTAATGAATCAACTGGAGCTGGGAGGGGTGTAACAATGCAACAGACACAAGAACAGAGGAAAAAAAGAAAAAAAAATTATTAAAAGTAGCAAATGTAACAAATAGAAAGACATTGTAATACAACTTTAAACAGGCAAATGATAAGGAGAATATGCAACTCTGGCAGCATAACTGGAATGTAAACAGCTGTAACAGCACAGAAGAACAAATCCTACAGCAAAAATTATAGTACTTCTACTACAGCAATCCAGACTACAGTCAAGACATCAGACCAGGCAGAGATTTACCAGTAGCACTGCTTATGGAAAAATGCAGTAAGAAATGTCTACATGAGGCTCAGATCCTACAGTAGTTCACAATTCTCCCAGAACTGTGATTGAAACTACAGGAACACAATCCTATACTGACTTTAGATACAGACAGTTAACTTTTGCAAGTAATTCTATTCTGGAGACAGAAATGCAGTAGTATAATGTATAAATGAAATGATGCTCAGACCTTGCATTATTTCACAATTCACCCACAACTGTACATTAATTTACAAGACTAAGACCCAAGAAGAAGTTACTTTTGATCCAAAGTGAGACAAATGGCAGAGAATACAGAAATAAAGGCATCAAAATGTAAGTGACCTAAACAACTGGTTAAGAAGTTACTGCCATTCTAAGGGGATGTAATATGTGCCAGCATGAGATAATATGGTAGATGAGCTTCTTGTTTTACCAGGGATGGCTTATACCTATCATACTAAAGCCTTTGCTTTAAACTGCGGTGGTGGTGCTGCGGTAGCATTGTCGCCTCACAGTATGACGTTGTCCTGTTCGATTCTCAGTTAGAGTGTCTTCTGTGTGGAGACATGCGTGAATGGGCGTACCTTCGTTGAAAGTTGTACGTCAGAGCTGGCAACTCGGCACATAAATATCTACTGCCAATCATTAGCGGACCGGAGTTCCGCTGTGGCGACCCCTAACCGGGAAAAGCCGAAAGACACAACAACTAAAGCTTTTGCTTCCTCTTAGTGCCCTTTTTAGGCACAGTTTCCTGTAGCACATTTCTACACAGAAAACTCAAAGTCAAACTTGGACAACATGAAGGTGGCACTAAACAATGCTATGAGTCTAAATAGAAAGATGCCAGAACTTGAGGACCTCCTGCAACTCGAATATATTCATGCTTCTATAGTCACTGAGACATGGTTTCAGTGCAATGACAGCACTCCCTTTGTATCACTATTTATCACATCTCATGCCTTCAGACCCTTAGGAAACTGTGAGGTAGTATCTATATTTTTTAGAAACACCATTACTTCACATCAAATTGCCCATGACCCTAACATGCAGCTTAACATATCTAACTATTACTTTACTGCCAGCTACAGATCTCCATCAATGACACCCAAATATCACAGAAATTACCTCAACACCATTAAGTCATTAAATATCATACCAAATGCCTTTTTATTAGGAGACTTCAATTACCCAAACATTGGTTAGTACACTTACACTACTAAAAATGCTTATGCTCTGTATTTCCTAGACTTCATTAATACCAATGCATTGGAGCAATTTGCAAAACCACCCACAGGAGACTTACATCCTTGACCCAGTCATTACCAACCTAACCTCTTCATGCACACCACCCTCCATCTTATCATCCCTGATTAGGTCTGATAATGGCTAGGCATCTTATGGTCTCTTGTTATATAATTTATTTATATGAGTAATCCACCATAGGGTTTGTTTTTAAATGTTTTCTTTTATTTGGTGTGAACAGAGACTACCTTATCAGCACAACTATAGTACAGTAGAAGGCAGAAGCAGCTTTAGCAATACAGTCCATTGTAAGATTATTATAGTGAATTTGTTTAGGTCATCAATTAACTAAAGGTTTGCTTCTAAGTTTCCATAAACAAAGAGGCACTCAGAGGGAATGTAATACCAGTTTTAAAGGAGAAGGTCACTAATTTTGGGTTTGATTTGACAAAGGCAGATGATATACATGGAACTGTGCAAGAACTGTTAATATTTGTAAAGACTAGCTCAATGATACAGGGGCTCCTAGTAGAATGGTTAACTACTTGCAACAGACAGCATCTATAATGTCAAGGAAATGTTGTGCATGCAGCCATTGGTGGTGTAGGTCAATTAGCTTATTGATGGATAGTTGAAGTTCTCCAGCATAAAGGTGCTGGGTTTAATGATTACTTGACTAATGCATCAAGATAGCTGTCTTTCTCAGACAGGGATGTACAGAGTGTTCTATAACTAGCTATGAAGTTTACAGTAATTTTATATCTAGAAGCTCAAATGTGATACCTTGAAGCTCCAGTCATGAGGAGATGATATCCTTGACAAATACTGATACACTCCCACAATTGCCACTAGGTTTAGAAACATGATGTGTACTACACTTAGGAAGAGAGGGAGTGCTTCTGTTGCTCTGAAATCCTGTCTCTGTAACTGCATAAATATGAATGTGGTCAAAATGCAAAAGAGCCTCAAGTTAAGCATTTTTTGCTATGACTCATGGCACAGAATACAGTCAGATTAATGTGTTTCAAATTAGATTTTACCAGGCTTAAATAGCCATCAGATGGAATCTGCCTAAAATAAGCACTATGGAGGCAGCAAAGACTTTAACCAGAATGTGAAAACCCTGGTAAGAGAAATGCAGACCATCCTTGGCAAAGTAGAAAGGCTTGTGAGCCATCTCATCTGAAGTTGATATACATGACACCAGCAGCATAGTCAATTATTAAATACAATTATCTTGTCTTTTAATCTCATCATCATTCTGGGTGATGGCAAAATCGCACTGAAGCCCAGTGCCTTTCCTGTCTAAGACATATGCACAGCAAGCTCAGTCATCTCCTTCTGCACATCCCTCTGGGCAGGGCTCCTAAGGTCATTCAACCCCTAGTTGGACCTCTTTGAGTTATACTCATATTTGCTAAAATGGCATGATCTAAGAGTAACTGTTACATCTTGCATCTCAGCTACAGAAAGAGAGCTGTCATTCTTCTTTTATCCAACCTGGTAAAGATGAAGTTTGTATGCCCGATTACTGTGTTATCCAATACTCGATCATTATTATGGTTAAATGCATTCTCAGTGGTCCTAAGGGCAATCCTGTGACTCTTAGAGGTGTGGTCATGAAGAGTGAAGGTAGGGTTTTGCTGTGTTTACCAATGTATGAGGTTTCTTGGCTTTTTTCCTGGGTGGCTTAGGCAATGTCCTCTTAACAACTTCAACGTAAACTGGTTTAGTGGAAGTGCTCTGTACTGTGTGTGTAAGGTTGTTGTTCTTATCGAATGTCTACTGAGGTGAGACGGTAGACTCCAAGTTAAGTAAATACTTACAACTCTCAGATACTGAATCATTATAAGGTAGCAATAGACAGTTGTTTGTAAACATGAAAACTCTGAATCAAAATATCTAGTGCTATTAGGCTGGCTACTGAAGGGGCAAATGCTGACTGAGATTCCATTAGGGATATAATAAAATAACTTACTCTTACTATAAGGCAGAGGGCTATAACTGACTGGACTAAAAAATGGTCCTTCAACACCAAAAACTCTCCTCCACAGGTAGTACTTGGAGGAACCTTTCCTCTAGAAAAAAGAAAGAAATGAACAAAAAACACTGGTCAGTTCTTATACTGAATCAGCTGACTAGAGTAGATTGAATTCCCAATCTAACCTATCCATTGCATTCCCAAAGTTTGTTAACAGTCTCAGATATTCAGGGCTCCCTATCACCTATTACTAGGAGTAGACTAAGAGCACAAATGTGCCCTTGGCTACCCAGCAATGTCAAAAAACAAACTAAACTTAGAAACAATGCCTGGATGGCCTGAACAAATATCCACTAAATAATCAAGTCCATGATTCTTCCCTGACCCATAGAAATACAGTCAGGCTAATCTGTAACAGTGCTAAAGCTATTTACTTAAGATAAAAACAACCTAATTTCCCTCCACTGTTCATACAGGTGATGGACTACTTTAGCAAACAGGTCAGAGGTGACAGATCAACAACGCTGCTGTATGCAGATGATGTGGCATTACATGCAGACTCTTAGCAAGAACTTCAGCAAAGGGTAGGGGAATGGAATGCAAAACTGAAGGCACATGGGATGAAACAGAGTACAGATAAGACAGTTCTAATGGCAGCAAATGGGGGAAATCAGAATAAGATGAGAATTGAGATAGAAGGAAAAACAGTGGAACAGTTTAACAGCTTCAGGTATCCGGGAAAGGTGGTTGAGAAGAAAAGTCCGAATGAGGAGATCAAAGCTAGAATCAGAGCGTCTGCAGCCAACTGGCTAGTAGTAGGGTAGTATATGACAGAAGAATGTCAAAGAAGATGAAAAGTAAGGTATACAAAACAGCGGTTCAACCAGTACTACTATATGGTACAAAAACCTGAGTAGTAAAGATGAAGCAGTTGAGCAAGCTAGAGCTGATGGAGATAAAATGTTTGAGACAGGTAGTAGGATTTTGACTGTGGGACAGACGAAGAAATGAGGGCATCAGAGAAGAAGTTAAAGTAGCTCCAGTTGAAGAGAAGGTCAAAGAGAACAGATTGCGGTAGTTTGGGCAGACGTGCAGAAAAGCAGGAAACAATCTGGTGAAAAAGATTTGGAATAGACAGGAAAAAGACAAGAGCAAATGACTATGTTCAGCAAAGAGGTGAATGGATTGTGTGAGAGAAGACATGTGACAGTCAAGCATGACTTTCAAAGAAGGTAGGAGAGTGGCATTTAATCGAGAGAGATGGTCATAGTTGACACAACACCCTGACCAACACAGAAAATGGGGAAAAAAAGGTTGCTGATGATGATGATTCTCCTCCAACTCAAAATTATTCTGGCAGAAAATTAAAAAAACTTATAGGGCAACTCAATAACTCATGTATCATCAACAAGCCAGCAGCCGCTACATTAAACTTTGTAGAAAACTACAGATAATTCCTTATCTTAATCTTAAAAAATACAGCAAGAGGTTCTCCTGTTCGATTCTCGGCTGGCGAGCCTTCTGTGTGGAGTCTGCATGTCCTCCCCGCAGTTGACTGGCCTCCGAAAGACATGCGTGAATGGGCGTGCCTTCGCTGAAAGATGGGCATTGGGCTGGCAACTCGGCACCATAAAAATCGACTGCCAATCATTAGCGGACCGGAGTTCTGCTGTAGTGACCCCTAACCGGGAAAAGCCAAAAGACAAACAAACAAACAATCTTTTGGTGTAAAAACTATCCGAAGGATAGAACTTTTCAAGTGCACTCTACTAATACATTTTCAACTAACTCCACCCTTAACTCAGGAGTCCAAGAAGGATCTGTTTTAGGCAACTACTTTTATTCCTATTTATTAATTACTTCTGTTTAGACTTTTCGTCTCTGAATCTTATTCTTTATGAAGAAGACATCCTGTAACTTGACTCAAAAAAATCATACCATTCATAGCCGAATAATCTAAAAATTGTTTAACTGATCTCTGTAAATCTGGCCTTTGTAAATAAGGTACTTATCAACTAATTATCACCCCTCTGCCAAAAAAAAAAAAATAAACAAATCAAAGCAATACTACGATATTTGCAATACCTCACAAATTAGTCAGTTTGCATCCTATTACACTGAGAGATATACATAACATAATCAACCCTCAAAGTATCATAACGAAAATATTTAGAAGTTAGCCTAGACTCCTTACACCATACACTGATAAAGTAACTATTAAAGTACTATCTCAGTTCAAGAACTGAAAGATGGTTGAAATATGAACACTGCTCGTTCCACAGGACGATAATCACCAACAATTTATTGTAAAACACACAAATCCAAGTTGAGCGCTTTCGGCTGTACCCCAGCCTTCAACAGAACAAATAAAATATCTAAAAAGGTGATATATATACTCATACATCTCATAATCATTCAATAAAATAATTAATCAAATGATTAAAAAAACGCCAAAAAGTTTAAAGATACAAGATACATAAAAAATTGTATTCACTACTAAAATCAACACATCGGTGACCCAGAAGTAAACATGGGATTCCTACATATATAAATGCTACATATGGCAAAACACTCTAAAAACATATATAAGTTTATACACATAACTAATGCTCTCTCTATGGGTGCATGTGTACTAAATATATTAATATAAAATAGATATATTCAACTCATGCACAAAACCAAAGTGGGATGGAAACTACAGCACTAAAGAAAAAGTGCTACTAAATAATTATTCCAATGCTAAAAAAGGTTTGATACTGATAAAATCATTGAGACCAGGTGGTCTCGTGGAGTCCGTTAAAATTTGCCATTTGCTTTCGCACAATGCCAATTTCATTTTCCAGTCCCCTCCAAAGGGTGTAATATCCACCTGTTCAATAATAGAAAACAAGAAACTATGATCATCTCCCTTTTCTAATATATGCCTATATAGTGCGTTTTTAGTATCGTGCTTCCCTATTTTGTACAGGTGTTCATAAATACGCCTATTCAGCTGTCTCTCTGTTTTGCCTATATAATGTGCGTTACATATAATGCAGACGGCCAAATAGACGACCTGTTTGGTTTTGCAATTTCCTCTCCTACATCTAATGGTGGTATGACAGATGTCATCAAGTTTAATAGTCTTATTCAGGTTAATATATTTACACTGTTTGCAATTTCCACATTTAATAGTGCCCTTGGATGTGTCTGCATTTTGTATAGTGTAACTACCTCTTTCCAATAGCCTCTTCAAATTTGGGGCTGTTTTAAAGACGCATCTCGGTTTGGTATCCAATATATGATCCTTGTCCATGACCATCAAAGTCATCCAATGCCTCTCCAATATTTCTTTAATAATGTATGTACTGGGAGTATACATAAGCACACATACCCTACCCAGAGGTGCACTACATGTTCCCTCATGTTTGGTCTGTTGATATAAACCTAAAAGGGGTGGATATTTGCTACCCCATTCATTGTATACGTAATTGATAACTTCAGTGACCATCTTTTCAGGATAGGCTCTACAGATGAACATGTCCTTAATAGTTCTAAGTTCAGATTCCAAGATGTGTATATTGGACGACATCCTCGCCACACGTATACATTGTCCTTTGATTACATTTTGAAATACGTGTGGAGGATGGTTGCTACTGTAATGGACGTAATCATTTGAGAATGTGGGCTTTCTATAAATACTGGAAGTAAACCCACAATCATCATTGCTCAAAAGTACGTCCAAATATGAAATTTCTTTGTAACTGTACTCATGTGTGAATTGTAAAAACTCCACAGTATTGTTGAGATATACCATGAATTCCTGCAACCTGTCCTCTGAAGCCTTCCACAGAATGAATATGTCGTCAAGGTATCTGACATATAGAACTATATCTTTATAAAAAGGACTCTCGAACACATATACAGATTCCCATTCTGCCATGACCAGGTTCGCGAAGATGGGGGCACAGGCTGCTCCCATCGCCACTCCCCTGGTCTGCCTGAAGTACTCTCCTTGGAATGAGATGAAATTGTAGTCTAACACAAGTGACATCATGTCACATATAAGGCTGAAAAAACAAAAAACAAAGCTAAAGTAAAAAGATGGGTCATACCCTCTGCACTCAGCACATAACCCAGCACCTTAATTTACAGCTGAGTGTGCCTCCAAGCATTTCTGTAGTTAATTCCTACTGTACCTCTAGGCATAACATATTGCTTGTTCAGATTTGCATTAAAAATTCAAAAGCCATTCTACATACAAGGTATCAGAATATTTTATCTTATAGGTTCATAGGTTCATAGGTAGGTACTAGGCTATCGGCCCTAGGGCCCATACAAGCCTAGCCAAAAAATGTACCCTGGCTTTCGCCACCCAAAAAAATTATTTTCCTGTGCCCTTGTCAAGCAGAACCACAGAAATGATCCCCAGGGTGAATTTCCCATTTCCCATCCAATCATCAAGATTTTTGTTGAAGAGTGCTAATGAGGAGCTCTGTTTGACATAGATAGGTAGTCTGTTCCAGAGTATGGGAAGTCTCTGGGACAGGGCTCTATCCCTCCATCATGTCCTGTTTATTGTGGTGACAAGGTTAAGGTCCCTAGAGCGTGTAGCTTGGAGGGATTGGGATTTCTTTAAGTGGAGCATGTCCAACAGCTCTGGGTTTGATATAGCTTTGTATCTTGAAGCAGACATTATGGCAAATTCAACTGTATTGATATTTCACTTCTGTCAATGAGTATTTCTTAGAACTTTAAGGGGATAACTTCATTTTTTAAAGGCTCAAGTCTCTCCCATTGGGAGTGAAAGATACACACTCAAAAGAGCTGTACTAGAGGGAATGAGTTAACTGGGTGTTAGATCTATGCACCATCACCAGGGAATATTCTTAAAATTGAGCAAGGGGTTTCAAACCCTGTACCCTTGGTACAGAAACCAGTTTAGCAACCTTAACCATCGATCCTAACTGAACAGAGTTTATGTAACAGTGATTTTTTTCCATTACGTGATGTATGAAACTCTAATGTCTAGCATTATTCACTTACTGCAATGGTCTGTGAGTGATAAGGGGCAAGGCATATCTAAGAGATAACATCAAGAGCATTCTGTAAAATCACGGACAGTTGATCAGGATGGGGGGGGGGTGTCTGTGTGAGGGGCTGCCATACCTGTATACATTCATTATAAAGCTTAGGGAAATAGCCACGAATAACACTATACAACACCAGCAAAACATTTTAACCTATTACTTGAACTCAATTAAAAAGTAATAGAGCAATATGTCTAGCATGATGATGCAGTTTACAAACAATAAGAAAAATGAAACTCTGATCTCTTGCAATATTAACTGACTGTATGATGGAACTGTTACTGGTACTCAGAGACGCCTTCCGACAAGTAAATCCAGGTAATCAAAATCAGGAACCAGAAGGAGTCACCACGAAAAAAGAACCTCCGTTTATAACAAAAATATAAAATATTTAATGTGATAAAAGACAGTGAATAAGCGCTTTCGCATAGCCAAGCTATGCTTCCTCAGATAATCAAGTTTCAAATACAGTTAATGCTTATTTATACATAATAAAATCATTTTGGCGGGATTGTTAACTCAAATAAGCAATTAATCAATTAATGTGGTATCCAGGGTTACAATTAAAAGCACTTGCAAGATTTTAAACTCTAAAACTCCTAATGCACGAAATGTTTTTTGCTTTTATAAAAAGCTAAACCATCTGCAACCATATATTAAAAAAGCATAAAACAGTATGTCTAACAATCGTTATTCAAACGTTGTATAGCAAGTGATGTATGAATACATACCATTTTAACCATTTTTAACAACATTATAAAAATTATTAAATTGAATTATAGTTAAACTTCATTCTTATCCCTGGCGTAAAAAGTTGCAAAAACCTTCATATCTAGTTTGCATAGCAAATAACAGCCAGCGGAAATCTACTCTCGATGGCACAACAAACGGCAAGCCATTCACGAGAATAATACAAAAATATTACTTAGACAATAAGGGAAGCATAGTGCGACATGATGAAACATCTTGCTAAATCATTTGTGCATAGTAAGAACAGTATTATTATCATCGTAAAGACTATTGTCTAAACTAAACTAAATGTCCAGGCTGCAAAAATGCAAACTATTCAATCTGCTGTAAAATGAACATAAACATAAACATGAGCTTAAAAGCATCGTCCCTGGCGTCTAACGATTATACTTCAAAGCCTCTACTATATAAATATGGATATAAACATAAATGTGGTTATGATTATAAAATATCTATACCTGATACCATGCATATTGTTCTGAGAAAAGGGGGGGGGGGAAGAAATAAGACAAAAAATCTATTAGTAACATCACATCAAGTTTTGGCACATTATTAGAGAACAAGGTGCTCTTTTCAAAATAGCGTCTCTGTTATAGGGACACTGTGCCAACTCTCTTAATGTATCATGTTCCTTGTCTATCATTTCACAAAACATGTTTAAAACCTCTCTTGAAATGATCCAAATTTTTTAGGGATCTTAAGAAGCATACACACTGTAGGCATGAAGCCAAATAAAATATATTATAAGGAGCATATCCAGCTATTACAAATCAAAACTCAAAAAAGAAAAAAAGATTCAAAAAGCCAGAAAACAGGGAAACCAATGAAAAACTGTGGCACATATGGGTAAAAAAGTATCTGCTGTCACTAAAATAGACTCTCTGGAAGAGTGAATAAATTTAGCAGTATAAACTGCATCAATATAAACATAATAATAATGAACATTATAATGTGTAACACAGAGGGTCGTTTACAGGCTATTCCTGAAATGGGGTAGTCTCAGGCTCAGTTATCCCATTATAAGGGTCTATTATTCAAAATGGGTTTTATGGATAAAAACTGATTTATCCCAGGGTCAGCTTGTGCTTTCAGTAAAAGTATCCATTTTAACTCCATACATGCTAAGTTGTTGGTACTATCTCCTCCTCTGACATTATCTCTCATCACTTGTAACACTTTGAATGTAAAATAATGAGAATTATGTTCAATGATGTGTTTTGCAAGTGCATTTTGATCATTTCTCTTCCTAATGTCATAGAGATGGTTATATAGTCTGTCCCTAAGTCTCCTTTTTGTGAGGCCCACATAGAACGCTGGACAGCATTCACATGTGGCCAGGTATACCAAATTTGTGCTGTTGCAGTTATAGAAATGATTTGGATGAAACACATACAAACCATGGGGGTGTTCAAAGGTTTGTTTCTTGGAAATATGAGGGCACATATGGCATTTCCCACAAGGAAATGTTCCTCTTTCAATTGGAGTCATGTCATTACTAACAGGATTATGTTTATCTATACATAGTATCTGTTTGAGGTTACTACAGTTTCTGTAACTGAAGGTCGGATGGTTACCAACTATCTGTGTGGTGTCTAGATCCATATTTAGAATGTTCCAATTTTTCTTAATCAATTTCTGAATATTGAAAACATCACTCGTGTATTTCAGCAGAAAAGATGTGGTACCTGAATTATCATGTTTTCTGTTGTTATTAAATGAAAATCGATGTAAATTTTGTTTAGGAATATGTGTACTAGACGATATACCTAATACCTTCTGTTTACAGTCTCTTATCAAATTATTCTTGTAACCTCTATCCCTTAGAAGCTGTTCTAAAAAGGCTACTTCTCTCAAACAGTCAGTTTCATTAGTACAGATCTTAGATAACTTCATTTTTTAAAGGCTCAAGTCTCTCCCATTGGGAGTGAAAGGTACACACTCAAAAGAGCTGTACTAGAGGGAATGAGTTAACTGGGTGTTAGATCTATGCACCATCACCAGGGAATATTCTTAAAATTGAGCAAGGGGTTTCAAACCCTGTACCCTTGGTACAGAAACCAGTTTAGCAACCTTAACCATCGATCCTAACTGAACAGAGTTTATGTAACAGTGATTTTTTTCCATTACGTGATGTATGAAACTCTAATGTCTAGCATTATTCACTTACTGCAATGGTCTGTGAGTGATAAGGGGCAAGGCATATCTAAGAGATAACATCAAGAGCATTCTGTAAAATCACGGACAGTTGATCAGGATGGGGGGGGGTGTCTGTGTGAGGGGCTGCCATACCTGTATACATTCATTATAAAGCTTAGGGAAATAGCCACGAATAACACTATACAACACCAGCAAAACATTTTAACCTATTACTTGAACTCAATTAAAAAGTAATAGAGCAATATGTCTAGCATGATGATGCAGTTTACAAACAATAAGAAAAATGAAACTCTGATCTCTTGCAATATTAACTGACTGTAAGAATCTATAATTTACAATGGCAGGACAAAAATAAAAAGGAACCTCAGGGACACTCTGTATGTTGATGTGTTATGTTCATGTGTGTTTGAATGTATGTAAGTGTGTGGGAGAGTAAGTTAGTGATGTTTGTGCCAATGAGATACATAGGCTGCCCAAGATGGTTACAGTGGGAAAGTGTTGATTTGCACTTGCTGTAATTACTGGAGATTCAAAGACATCCAAATTAACTGATAATAAGGTGTTTCCTCATTTGGCTAACATGCCTCTGAACTGCATTTTCCACAAATGTTAAACAGTCTCTTTTGACTGAGCTCTTTAAACTAACAACCACTGCACGGCATCAGGTGAAACCTTAGTTGCTGTTGATATTTGCATTGATATTTACACTGTAAGTTGCACATCTTGAAACAGATTCAGTGTTATTTATATTGATAATTATACAGTTGTGTATAGATTTTATATTTCTGCAAATATTTCAATAAACATGCACTGAGACAGGAAGTTCTAGCTGTCATGTGAATGATTAAGTCTGGTGAACAGTGTTCTAGCGATGTAAGTCTAGGTTATAGAGTTTCAAAGATACGATTATTTGTGAAAATTTAAGAAAAAATATAATTCTAGGTTTCTCTGATTTTTAATACTTTATAGTATTTATGCAAAGACTATAAATGTACCAGTTATTATCACTGTAAAGAATATTTCTTACCGATAACACTGCTATTGTACCATTTTGACAGCTTTTATTATTTCCACAATATTTACATTTGTTTATCTTATGTTTTTAAGTTCATTTTTAGAAAATGCTCTGGAATGCAAGGATGTATGTAGGCTACTCAGTGTGTGACATTCCACACCTCATGGGTGCTAATGAATTAACAAAGATCAAAACAGAGAAAATGCTATTTAAAATTTACAAGACTTACACAAATTTCCAATATACAGTACTGCATAAAAATTTCACAAGTGAATGAATAGGACATATTTCAGCAGTCAGCAGCAAATATAAGGTGCAGTGTAAAGATGCTCAAGTTCTTCAAAATATCAAGCTATTGATCAGTTTAATGTGATGGCAATTATTTTGAAAGCCTTGGTTATAAACAATGAATTTATAATTAGTTATGGTGGCCCCTCACCCTTTCCTTATGAATAATCTTCTCTTCCATTATACTTAGCCTGTCTTCCAGCAGGACAATGCTAACAACGTAGCCCTGTTCACAGTATGAAAATCTGTTACTAAAAGAGCAAATGAAGGCAGTCAGATGCAGCCTTATGAAGTGATCAAGCATGCTATTCTTCTATCACAGGATGTCATTCATCAAGCAGATCTTCATTCTGAAACTAGCAGCAATGTAAGCAAAATTCAATGGGAGAACTCCTTGTTGGACCTATACTTTGTAGACAATGGCATCACCAACACTCCAATCTTAGTCTACAACTCTTCTTAATATTTGCAAACTGCATAAGTGTCACTGAGGAGACTTCTGCTTAATGCAGTTTGCAGAAGACTATACTTTTCTTGGTCAGTGAAAATATACAAGGATATGGCCTCAGCATTTCATAAACTTAAACCATGGCTTATGTGCTCAAAGCTTTTCTTATACCCTGCAAAAAATATTGTACATAAAAGAAACTCCCTTGCTCCCAAAAAAGGCAACATACCAAGATGGCTTATTCATTCTACCATAAAGATATGTCATAGCTAAGGTTGCCACCATTTGAGACAGTTTTCAAAATGTATGTGAAAAGGGATTGTAGTCCTCATTGATTAACCAAAACCATTATTACAGTACTCCTAAAATTGGGCACAGTCCTATAATCATTTCTTAATATAGACCGGTCTTGTTAATTGATGTAGTTATACTTTGAAATTGGGTTAGTCCGACCTCTTTTCTGGGGAGACTCAAGGTGGTATTTGTCTACTATTGGAGGAAATTTGGCCATGGCATCAGGGAATTTCCATTATTCTTTTTGATAGATGTTATGGCATCTTTTACACCACCTGAGCTACACCAACTTAAATAGATGGGACCTAACTTTAATGTCTCATGTTAAGGAAAACACACTCAGGAGTGCAGCACCCCCTTCTGTTGCAATGCAGCATCAGCAATCCAATCCCCTAAAGTGGCAAAAAACCCTACAGCCTTCTGGTTTTCCATCATCAAAGGCAAGTGTGCTACCTGTTGCAGTAGTGACAGTGCTACTGCTAATTACATATGAGTCTAAAATCCTGGCCAAGGTTCTGGCCACCAGGCTAAACAAGGTGTGATCACCTTGGAAGCAAGATGTTTTTTGTTAGAGGAAGCTTGCCCTTATTGTATTTACACAGTTTACCACATGCCGCTCTTAGCAGAAAGTGCAAAAGACCAATGGGTTATCTTATTAGCGGACAGTGAAGAGGTATTCAGAGAGATAAAGTAGAATTTTTATGACTTTGTATGTTGTGGGCTTTCCCCCAAGACTCACTGATTATGTAAAGCAACTTATTTACTTTACTTAATTTATTCATTTCACAATGGGTAATGGGACTTAAACCAGAATCCCTTAGTAAAATACATTCTGGTAGATTAATGTCTCTTCCAAAATACTAAATGGATGTAGGGCATGTTGTCTATGGACACTGTAGTCTTTTAATTAGTATTAGAGCCTTTGCTACAATATTTCAAGAAAGTGAATAATAGTTATGGTCAAGGCATGAGTACAGGCATCTGAAGTGTTATAACTACTTAGCTCTTTAGAACACTTAGAGAAGATCTAAGAATTTGCATATTTTATATATATATATATATATATATATATATATATATATATATATGTCTACAATGGTTAATCACAAAATGATTTAAGCCACCAAAATGTACAATGGTTAGCTATTTAAAGACTGAGCTAGAATCTTATATTAATTTTGATGTACTAATACTACCCATCTGATAGTTTGTATGGGTACATGATATTAAATCAATGGTGTTCTATACTCCTCTATGCAGAGTTCTAGGATTCAGAAGCAGTTAATATTGCTATAGCTAAAGCACCAAATCAAATATACTTAGAAGTTTTGGTATTTTGGAGGATGCTGCAAACTTTCCTAAGTCATCTCCCCAGAACCATAGCTGCCTCACTTAGTGCAATGTCCTGTTCTCTGATCTGATGCCCTTCAACTATAAAAGGTCCTCACCTCTGGGGCAAGCAAAAACAGGTCCCCTTCTGCACACCTCCATTAAGGAGCCAAAAAAAACCCAGACTTGCTTCAGTTATTCATTTATGTACCTGCATTCAGAAATGCTGGTATGGAAATGAATACCAAAAACTGTACTACCGACTGATCAGCATCTCCTGATCATGCTCCATGATACTCTTCACCCAGGCTGGCTGTCCCTTTTGTCATACTCTCTGCATCTCCGTCATGATGTGAAGCAATCCGCACTTTGGCTTAGTGTAGCTGTACTTCAATGATTAAGGCTGTAATGCAAAAAGAAAATTAATAATGATACAGGACAGACAGTATTGTATGAGTGATCAAATTTAACAGGGCATCCATTTACAGACCTAACTGGAGAATAATCTGCAACAAGTGGAATTACAGACAAAATATCCCCCAATAGGTACTGCATAAATGAATGCTATCAGCTTGTCAACCCTTGCATTCTGCAACAGCCTTCCATGCAGATGTGCTTAATGACTTATGGTTAGACCTACCACATCCAACCAACTGTCCTCATATCTGTACTACTCAGTAACACACATGCTCATGTTAATAAGGAAATAATGTATTTTTCTTTATTTTCAGTACACTGAAAAAATTGCATTAAATAAGCATACTAGGATGAAACAAACATTTAATTTAATCAAATGTTGGATTCTGGAAACACTGGTAGAATTGCATTTGGAGACAGTTTCACAGCTACAATAAAATAACACTAGGCAACAAGTTCTGAGTACAACTGAATTAAAAAGTCAGATGTTAAGCTATGCTGCACAGTTTTACCAGACATAGAATACTTTGGCATGAAGAGGCTGTATTAATGCATTCATGGCTTAGCATTTGGAAAATGTATTAATCCTAAATCCCCAATGAACTGTTGTTTTCTGATTCCTAATAATAATAAGTTATAAGTAACATGAATATTTCACTTTATTTTACATTTCTGCAAATATCATTTGGTGTAATGTTTAACAGCATAATAAAATAAATGCAATGACAACGTAGAAGAAACCTTGCCAACAACAACTTTAATAGTAAGTGCTTTTCATCTGAGATCCTACTCAAACTTCATCAGATACATTCTAAAAAACAGGAAGCTTGTTTAAATAACCATCCCTATGTCACATGATCTGCCTCATTCCCACATATTAGTTTAATACATAAACTTCAAACCATCTAAATAAAATTAACTGATCATTTAAATAATATATATCATAACAATAATAATACACCAATTAGTATACATAAAACCATAAACCTAAAAATATATACATGTATATATTTTAAACCCATATATATTTTTTAAAACCACATATATTTCAGACAATACCATTTTTACATAAAAACATATGAAAACATATAAAACATATAAAAATATCATTTGGTGTAATGCTTAACAGCAACAGACCATTTGACAGGCTCTCTTCAGAGATACCCAACAGTTAAAAATAAAAGATAAAAATAAGAATAACAAATATTCCAAATTAGTTTACTGTAGGTGGCAATTACTGCACTCTGTGTGTGAGGAAGCAACATACAGCAACACGGTCTTGACAGTATGTAAAGTACTATTCTGCATTATCTGATAATGACAAAGTGAAGACAAATATAAAGAAGGAAAATTTCACTTTATGTTTGCAAACATCATTTGTTGCAATTTGTAATGGAGGATCAAAGCCCAGCAACATGTTCTTGATTGTTTGACAAGCACTATTCTACAATGCCCAAAAATGAGTGTAAAAGCCAAAAGTAAACAAGATAAGGGTTTCAATTTACTTTAATACAACTGTCATGTGATGTAATATTTGATGAGGAAGCAATACACAGCTATGTGGTCTTAAAAGTCTAACAAGTTCTATTTATTTGCATTTATCAGTTAATTTTATAAGCCAAGTATGTAACCCAAGCCACTTTATTAGTTTTAGCACTCAAATCTGTTTCTTTGAGCACAGCACTTCTTCAGAACTCGTTGTAAGCACTAAATAAGCTACAAATTACTACAACACTCAACTTTCCTCACTTGTCTAGAGGAAAACAGTTTTTAGTACTTAATAAATAAGCACCTATCCAGGCATGTCTAAGGGTCAGCTCCCGGTGTTTTCTCCTGTCTACCTGTAGGGTTACCACCTGTCCCACTTTGCGAGGGACAGTCCCTCTTTGGGCAGTTGTGTCCTGCAAAAAAACTGTAAAATTGGCAAAAGTCCTGAGATTTTAAGACAAAATTATTTCCTATATTTTATGCAATAGTTGCATAAAACAGTTATTATGTATCTGAAACACCTAAATGTTATAAGAAACGGAATAAGTAACTAAAATGCTGCAAGAATAAGCTTTTATTTAGGCAAAAAAAGTGAAGTTCTATCCTTTGTACTGGCCGTGGGTATATTTCTGCCTGCAAAATCTGACGTTTGTACCAAAAATGTCCCACTTTGGACTTTTGAAAAGGTGGCAACCCTATCTACCTGATGAATCTGGGCATCTTAGGGCAATGCAGCAATTGCCTCATGTACAAAGACAACCCTCTCCCCCTACCACCCAACACTACAACCGGTGTGAGATGCACTTACATAGCCAAACTGGAAGCAAAGCTCTATTCACCCAAGACTGGACTAGACAGTCAAAAGGAGAAGGTAAACACTTGCAACACACCACACTCATCACATAGTCCCTCAAAACCTACACCACCAAAACAGACACATAGAAACATAAAACACACACCTACATTCGTGGAGGTTCTCAATAAAAATCTGCTCAAGCAACAGAGACCTCCAAAGCAGCAACGCAAGCAACCTCCTCCCCAACACAACCCAAATGACACATAGCCCACAAACTCAGTGTGTCACTCAACCACAACCCATAAGGCATAACAACATACCCAACACTCTAGTCATAGATGACTCTATAGTCAGGCACACTGATGTTCCACTCGCAGGCTAAATAAAGAGAAAGTTGCTGTCAGCTGCCTGTCGGGTGCCAGGATCCACCACATAATGCATGCACTCAGGTCACTCCACAAGTACAAATATGACTCTGTCATTGTCCATGTTGGTGTGAATGACCTGAGATGTACCTCCCTGGACTACATGAAAAGAGACATGGAGGAGCTCTCCTATCTTGTAGCCCAGGCAGGTATGACCGTAGCCTTGAGTAGCATCCTGGCATCACCCAGAATGATACCACAGTACAAGGACAAAATAATTGACTTCAACAATTGGCTAAGCTTCTGGTGTCATTCTAAGGAGATCCTGTATCTGTCTGCCTGGGATGACATGATCAACAGACCATGATGCTATGCCAGAGACGGCCTGCACCTGTCGCCCTTGGGATTCCGGATACTGGCTAAGGCTCTTGCCACCCCTAAAGTGCCTTTTTTAGGCAAGGTTCAAATGACAAATTCACCAATGTAACAGGTACAAGCAAGCAAAATCTGAGGGTAATGCTACTCAATGCTAGAAGTCTAAACCTCAAAATGCATTCACTCGAGGCACTCCTTAAAATGGAGAACATCGACATCTCTGCAGTGACAGAGACATGGTTCAAGGCTCCAGAGAACACCCCTGCATTACCAGGCTATAATTCATACCACACCTTTTGGCCACCTAACCTGGACTGAAAAACTAAAGGCGGAGGCGTGTCCATATTCATTAAGGATATCCACACCTCTACGCTAGTTGCTCAGCATAATGCATCCGAGATTATCCAAGTGCAACTAACTCTGGTCAAGACCGTAATCCAAATTGCTACAGATCCCCAACAATGACCCAGGATTCCCACTCCTCATTTCTTGATACACTGGAAAATACTAGGGTACAACCAAACACCATCATAATGGGCGATTTCAACTACCCCACCATTAACTGGGAAAACTACTCATGTATCAACTCTTTTGCTCAACGTTTTCTGGAATTCATAAATTCCAATGCCTTGGATCAACTTATCCACACCCCCACCAGGGGCAGCAATATCCTAGACCTGGACATTACCAACATGGGCGACCGGTGTTCCACACCAGAGGTCAATTCCTCGTTGGTCACATCCGGCCACAAGCTAATTACCCTAGACATCCACATTCTGCCCCCAACCCCATTAGGGAAACCACCATAACAAATTTCTCCAAAGCCAACTTCATGCTTCTTAAGACAGAAGTGGCAAACTTCACGACACCCATGCAGACGGATAATAGAGGTACGACTGCTGAATCCCACACAAATGCACTTTATAAGCACTTACATGAGTGCATGGATCATGCTATCCCTAACAGAACCAAGATGCTATCCTCTAAAAAAAAGAAGCCAATCTGGTGGTCCCCTGCCATAAACAAACTCTACAACAGAAGAAAGAAACTGTTGCAAAAAAAGAGTAAAATCCCATGATTGGAGGAACTCCCTGGTCAGCCTCAGTAAGAAGCTAAGATCCCTCATAAAATCCTCCAAAGCTAGTTACGAGAACAAAATCACCACTGATTCTAAAGACAACCACAAATTATTCTATGACAATGTCAAGAATCTCAATGGCAACACTCAGATCTGCTCTGAGTTACAGCACAATGGCACTAAACATACAGAACCAACTGATATTGCCAACATCCTGGCAGATAGGTTCAGTGCTAACTTTACCCCTCTTTCTCCCCTAAAGAGCCCATCTCTATACCGGAAGAATGCATAAGTTCTTGTAATCACGGCTGCACAGGTAAAAACCACATTCTCCAAAGTCAAGAGCACAGCATCCATGGGCCCTGACAACATCCCAAGCTGCGTTCTACATGAACTACAGGATAAACTGGCACCCCACCTAAGCACCATGTTCAATCGTAGCCTCACCTCAGGCTTTGTGCCCACTAAATGGTGCATAGTGATGGTTATCCCACTCCACAAAGGGGGAGCCACCACGGACCCTGGGAACTACCGCCCCATTAACCTAACGAGCCTGATCTGCAAAGCCATGGAATGTATCATCATGGAACTTATAAACAAAGAAATTGGTAATCTCCAAACTCTGGACCCCACCCAGTTCGGGTTTGTAAAAGGTAGATCATGTCTCCTAAACCTGATAGACTTCTTTGAAGCAGTTACCAAAGCCGGAGGCGAGGGTAAGGTGGTTCACACAGCCTATCTAGATCTTGCCAAGGCTTCTGACACCATCCCCCACTCTGGAATTATAGATAAACTCACTAAACTAGGTATAAATCCCTATGTCACAAGATGGGCTGCCATCTGGCTCACTGACAGAACCCACACTGTGAAGGTAGCAGACTCCAAATCCAACTTCAGATCAGTAACAAGTGGAGTACCACAGGGTTCAGTCTTGGGTCCTCTCCTGTTTGGTATCTACTTTTCTGAAGTACAGACTAACACAGAAGGTCTTTGGCTAACGAAGTTCACAGATGACTGCAAACTAGAAGCCATAATCGAAACTCCTAACGATATGGACATCCTACAAAAGGGCCTCACTGAGAGATGCCTGGTGTCAAAGCCATGGCCTCAAGCTCAATAACAAAAAGTGCATTGTCATCCCCTTTGGTAAAAATTCTGTACCCATGAGCTGCCACATAGGCGGTAGTCTACTTAACACTGAAAGTGTGATAAGAGACCTTGGGACACAGGTGGACAGTAGTCTCTCCTTTGATAATCACATTGCCATAGTAGTCAGGAAATCCTTCTACATGGTGCACCTCATTACAAAAGGTTTCTCATCCAGGAAAAAAAAAAGGTCATTGTTCCCCTCTACTCGTCACTCATTAAACCCATTATAGAGTGCAACGCCCCTTTTGGTACGTACCTCACATCTACAACAACTGGAAAGGCCGCAGAAATACCTCACAAAGAGGATTACTGGCCTCAAATAGATGCCCTACGCAGACCGTCTCGGAAAACTCCAGCTTTACTCCGTTGCATATCGCCTACTCAGAGGCGATCTCTGCCTAACATACAAAGCTATGTCAAACCCAGAGCTGTTGGACATGCTCCGAAATCTCAATCTCTCTGAGCTACACGCTCTAGGGACCTAAACCTTGTCACCACAATAAACAGATAATGCTGGAGGGATACATTCCTGTCCCAGAGACTTCCCATACTCTGGAACAAACTACCTATCTATATCAAACAAAGCTCCTCATTAGCACTCTTCAAGAAAAATCTTACCTCGGGGATCACCTCTGGGGCTCTGCTCGACAGGGGCACAGGAAAATAATTTTCTTGGGTGGCGAAATCCAGGGTACCTTTTTGGCTAGGCTTATATAGGCCCTAGGGCCAATAGCCTAGTGCCTACTTATGAACCTATAAGACAAACATAAAATGTACTGAATACAAAGGTTCCAATACTGACCCAAGATGTGCCCACTTACACAGCAAGCTGAGTGCAGAAGTAATTTTCTTATTTTTTGCAGAGCACTTGCAAGTTGTAATCCAGTCTCCCATTCCTCTGATTACATAAATGTTTAGCTTTAGATCTGATACAGTATACGAGTATAGGGCCTTAGCTAGGTTCAAAATATAAGATATCCATGGACATTCTGATGTCAATACAATCAACTATAGTACTTTAAAAGTTAATAAATTGGTAGCACATAACTGGCATGCAGTAAAACTATGAAGCTCCAGATTTACTGACTGTAATAATTTATATGGCATAGCTTTCAGAATTACTTACTAAAAACATTTTCCAAAACTGCTACTTAACCTAACTGGTCTGCATTGTTTAGAACAAGATATACACCACCCTTGTTAACAGGAATTCTTACAGGAGTTTTTTCAAATTTCAGGACTAAAGACAGACTGTAAGGAATGATGAAGTATGTTAAAAATTTATAGCTTCCTTAATTTTAGCAAGGAAGTATTAATTTAGATTGTCAAGACGTATCTCAGTCTCCTTGATCTTTGTTGTACAGAGATTTCTTGACCCATTCATTTGTTATTTTTGAGCAACCCTGGAACACATTCACTTTACGGAAGTTTGGAGGAAGTACAAGAGTTTGATTCCCCATCCATAAGTGAAATATGGAGGCATACCTAGCATGCCTATAAAAAGTTCTATTGCTGTCCTTACTGTATACTGCAAACCTGGGCTCATTCATACACTGCCCTCATTTTCCTTACAGTTCTCTGCATAAAGCATTTGAACTTTTTGTATCTTTCCCTATTTAATGCATGTCTGGTATACTACCCAAGGATATTCTTTTCTTAAAAGTCTCCAAATATACCCTTTTCACCATGGCATTACAGTTTTATTCTTTGGATTATATTTACTAGTGGAAACATACTTGCTAATAATTTCATCCAGTTTGTGACAGAAAGATTCCCATCATCTCAGACAGTAATAGTCTGCCTATCAATGTCAGACCCCCAATACCAGTTAAGTTTACCTATGATCTGAACATATTTAATATAATAAAACTTTTTACCCTGGGCTTCCCTTGGTGTCTTTTTAATATTTACTCTTGAAGTACACATTTGACTTTAAAAGCTTAAAGTAATTTTGGTCATGTTCTGAAGGAAGTGCAATAACAAACTCTGAAAGTCAGATATAACCTCCTTATCTTATAGAATACCACATTATAGAAGTCTTGATTCAAAAAGTGGTTCAGAACATGACCGATATACCTTGGTGAACAGAAGGTCACATTTTATTTATTCAAAAATTATCAGAGTGCATCAATGACCTGTTTTGTTCATCTATTTATTTATTTATTTGTTTTTTAATGATTGATTGACATTTGATTACTGAGAAAGTCCAAATGACTAGCATCCAATTTTCAGCAGAGGCCCAGGGGAAAAATACAAAGTATTACAAAATATATTAATAAAATAAATTTACAATCTTCAAAAATAATGCAAAAACATCTAGAGCTTAAATAATTATACCAAATTAAACATAATGTGAAAACATTGGCTAAGGATGGATACAAGCTACATGATGATGATTTAATATTTAGAAAAGGTTTAGCCAATTTACAGAAAAAGTAATGGTAAGTTAGTATAATACAAAAAGGAATTGCAATAGGAAGTGATAGAAAAGAAGGTTTATGGTACATTTAGAGAGAAAGTCAAGGGAGAGAAGTTGACAGAAGTAAGGCAGTAAGTAAACAAGGGAGAGTAAGGAGGTGTAAGGTGTGAATAGGTACTTGTTCACATTTCGGCATATAGTTTATCCTGCTGTTAAGCAACAAAAGAGACAAATTTTGTCTAGGATATCTTTCAGAAAGGTTTTGAAGGATAGCAGGAAAGACATTGATTTGATAGACATATGTAAGGAGTTCCAGGCCCTAGCAACATTGTACGAGTACAGACAAAGCCATGTTTCTGTGGCTGTTTAAGCTTCCTGAGTAATCTTTTGTAGATGTGCCATATTGTTAGATATGCACGAGTGTGGAGTTATCTACATACTGTATTAGGGAGGCCTGATGTATGGAAGTTTGGAGGGTGTTGGTGAGAATGTTGAAGAAGAGGGGGCCAAGGGCAGAGACTTGTGGTATACCAGTGGTGACTGTGAGGTATGGAGAGAGAGTGGAATGCCATTTTACTGATTGATACCTATTAGACAAGTAGCATTTGAATCGTAGAAGGATGGGCTGAGAGAGACCTAATGAGGACATATGAAGAAGACATTTGCTGTGACAAATGGTGTCAAAGGCTTTAGACAAGTCTAAAAATAAGGAGTAGACTAGTTTGCTGTTATCTCTAGCATTAATGACAGTATCTATATAGGTTAGAAGTGCAGTGGTAATACTATGGGAAGGATGGAAGCCATGTTGTGTGAGGAACACGAGTTCATCCTGCAGGAGATAGTTTAGCAACTGTTTTTGAATACATTTTTCAAGTATTTTGGAGGGGGGATAAGATTGCAGTAAGTCTAAAGTTAGTAATGTCTGTTGAATTTCCTCCTTTGTGCAGAGGGATAATGTGTGACTTTTTCCAGAGAAAGGGAATGTGGAATTCCTGGACTGACCTACTTGTACGGATTGAGAAAGGATAGGCAATGGTATTGCTGCTATTTTAAGATATTCACTTGGAAGGTCATCAGTTGAAGTAGAGCATGGTTTGAATTTGTTTAAGAATAGTTCTGTATAGAATTTAGGCACAAGTTTGAAGATGAAAGTGGATGTGGTGATGTGTGGCTGTTGGGCAGGGATAGGATTAGATGTTGGGTAAATCCTTGGTTAGAGACTGAGATAAAATAAGAATTGAACTGTGTTGCGGTTTTTAGTGCTGAGTTACTGGGAAAGGGGTTAGGGTTGAATTTTTAGTCAATATGTAAGATTTCTTTAATGGCTGTCCAGAATTTTTTAGAGTTGTGCTTGTTATTATTCTAATAAAGTTATTACATTATATAACTGCCAGAAACAAAGAAAAAATCACCAAGGAATGAACTGTGCCTGCAAGCCAACAACAAATGTAACTGAAGAAAACAAGGCACAGAAACACGATTGGAAGCATAAAATGTTAAAAGTTTAATGAGGTAAGCACTTTCACACCAAATACTAGTGCTTCATCAGACCATATAAAAACTACATCAGCAAACACTTTTAATATATTCACTCTGACTCAAACCAGTCAATAAACATCAGGGAAGAGTAAAAACTTAGCTACAGCTTATATAATTTAAAGAGACATCATGCTTTCAGTGCAGGTTTTATAGAAACCCTGTCATTTAGACCTGGGAATTTAGCAGCTTGCCACAAAATAATCCAAGGCAGCTCTCTGCTTTCAGTGAAATTTTTCACATCACCTCCATGTATATTTTCAGAAATAACTTCAACAACTTGAAATCTAAAGCCATGTCCATTTTCATTCTGCATGCAGTGTCTGGCTAGTGCATTTTTGGTGTCACCATTCCTAATACAATACATATGCTCCCTGACTCGTTCCATCAGTGACCTCTTAGTTTTTCCTACATAGAAACAGTGGCAAACTGTGCATGTCGCCAGATAAATAAAATTCCTGGTTCGACAGTTAGCTTTAACTTCAAATTTATACTTAAACTGGGTGACTGGATGAATAAAACATGCTGCTATATTAATAAATGTACAGAAATTACATGTAAGGCATTGTTTAGTACTTGCCCAACCACCACCTAGTCTCCTATATTTTTCTTTTAGATTTTTATAGCAAAGCTGCCTTTTAAGAGCTTTCTTGTTCTTAAAAGCAAAACTTGGTCTGTGACCAACTACTTTTGAAATATCATTGTCTAAGCTCAATATAGACCAGTTTGACTTAATAATGTTCATTATGCCAGTCATATCATTAGTATAAAATAAAGACATGGGCACACTGTTCCTATTACTAATGGCCTGGGGAGACTTTACTTCAAAGACTTGGTTTGAAAAATATGGCTTTGACTTATTTACCCTTTGTGTAGCTCCCATACTGATATTCCTTTCAACCTCACATGCTTTATAGCCCCTTTCATGAAATTCTTTTCTAAGCATCTAAACATCTTGCCAGAAAATTCCATCACAATTATTCAGTCTTGACACTCTCGTTTGACCCTTGATAACATTCCGAAATATATGGCAGGGGTGCATACTGTCCCTGTGCAAGATGGTATTCCTCCTACAAGATTTTCTATATAATTTAGTCTGGAGGCTCCTGGTTGTATCAATGCTGACTTGCGCATCCAGGAAATCTGTTTCACTAGTACAGAACTTTTATGTAAATTTTAGAAAGGATGGACATACAGTATATGTTTTTGTCTTCATTTATTTGCTTTTAAGTGTGATTGCAAAGCATTCTGAAGTTTTCAAGATAATTTGTGGTGCTTTAAATTTCTGCCATTCTTTCCATGCTTTTTCGCTAACTGGCATTAGCCAAATTGCATTATTTGTTTTTACTCTCTTCCTTCAAGAAGATGCAAAGCTATTTAGGATATTCAGGAAAGTTTATTTATTTATTTTATTTATTTAACATTTGTTTACCAGGAAAGTCCGACTGGGTCAGGAACCCATTTTCAGCAGAGGCCTGGGGAGACAAGTTCGAAATGATACATGAAGTTAAGGCATTATATATGAACAAGACAACAGCAAGTATTAAAGCACACATTAAATAAGTAATAAATACTAAATAAGTACATAGAGATAGTTACAATAATAAAACATGTACTAGACAGGCAATACTAAATAAAAGTAATGTGGCAGACTACAACTTTTTTTTTTTAATGAGGTAGGATTAAGGTAAAGGGTGAAGGTCAGGCAGAGGGTCAGAATATTAGAAGCAAGTATATGTTCCTCAAGGCTCCATAGATGCAAGTATGTAATCTACTGCTCATCCCATCTCTCCAGGAGTTAAGGAAAACTACCCCAGCAATATTGTGCTTTCCGTAAGCAACTAAAACCAGGAGAAGACATATTGTAAATCAATTTTTATTCTTCTCAACTAAAACCAGGGGAAGACATATAGTAAATCAATTTGTATCCTTCTCAAATATAGCGAGCATCATCTGGTCTCTCGGAGCCTTATTCTATGTCTCTCTGCTTTTACTCTGATAGTAAATCTATCACAGGAATCCTAAACTTAGGAATATCTTCTAAAATTTAATATTATATTGTACAGAATGAATGTATCCTATCCGTTAGTTAATATGAATGTCAAAGTCTCTTCTATGGAAATTGTATGTCAAAAGTATGTCCTTAAAACTATGTTTTGTAAAAAATTGTTCTCTTGGAGCTTTTCTCCCCGGGCCTCCACTGAAAATGGACTTGTAATCCAGTTGGACTCTCCCGGTCAACAAATGTAAATAAATAAATAAATAAATAAGTATATGTTCCTCAAGGCTCCATTTTAGGCCCACTTCTGTTTAGCATATTTATCAATAACTTCCACACTGCACTCTCTCAAGGCTCAGTCATCCAGTAAACAGATGAAGCCACTACCATCTGCACTGCAAACAACTCCTCAGAACTACACCAACTCACCCAAAATGCCCTCACCTCCACCAAAATTTGGATGTCTAATAATCATCTTGCCCAGAATCCCAACAAAACCAAACTAGTAATCTTTGCCACCCAGAAGTCCACACCCCTACAAAAAGAGAACTTCACCATTCAATCCCTAAATGGTACCACCATCGACAATGTACCTAGCACAAAACTCCTAGGTGTCATCATAGACAAAAACTTCACATTCAACCTGTACATCCAGTCCAATGTCAAAAAGACACATCAAAAGCTTGGCACTCTCTACCGACACAAACATCTACTCAGTGCATCAGCCCAACTTTTCCTTGCCTCTACTTTTCTATTACCCTCTCTTTTATACAGTGCCTCCCCTCCTCACCAACATTCAGTCCTCTCTAAAGTCCAAACTAGACTCATGCTACAACAAAATTGACAAGTTTGTAAGTAATGCGTCCTACTCATTCCACCACTGCTTATCATTATGCAACCTAAAATGGCTTGAACTCCCCAGCTATCCTTCCTTTATCCAACTAACTACAGTTCACAAACTCATTCATAATCCATCCATGTGCCCTGCTCTTTCTTCTATACTTACTTTATACCATCCTAACAGACCACTCCGATCCAACAACCAACTGCTCATAAATGTAGAAAAACCCAAAGTTTCTGCTGGCCAGATGCTTTACTCCTTTACCATCGCTAAACTTTGGAACTCCCTCCCCCCAACACTTAGATACACCTCTCCTCATCTTGGCTGTGCACATGTGCTAATACCACATCTCATACATACTCTGCCTCTCCATCCTGTCTGCTTCTCTCTTCTACTAACCCTCATTGTCCTACCATTGATCCCTTCTGTCTACTTCCTTCTCTTCTTAACCTTTATACACATACAATTGAACCAGGTGAGACATTCAGGCACTCTATCAGCCTACCTTAATATCATACCACCAATTTCTATCTGCAACAATATCCACCAACTTTGTTGATTCCTGCAACAGGACTCATATAGCCTATTGCTCAGCTATTACACCTAAATGTGTGAAAAGTTTAAGTAGCTAGTCACTAATTAATTCCTGTATCTGCTCTACAACCACTGTATGAAGTCACCTATATAAATTTTGCTAGCTGAAAACTACTTATATGGAGTGTTCTCATGTATATACTCTGTACTGCTTGTATAATATCTTTGATTTGAGAATGATTACTTATGTACTGTTTTTTTCACTAGTTGTATAAGTTGCCAATATTATGTAATAAATGTCTTTATAAATGTAAATTCTGTAGTGTATGTGAAATGTCTTACATGTGGAGCTTTTCTCCCTGGGACTCCACTGAAAATAGGCACTTCTGGCCCAGCTGGACAATCCTGGTAAACAAATGCAAATAAATAAATAAATATGTTTAGAAGAATTGTGGAGTAGGATGGGAATAGTTAAGGGTGTAGAAATACATAAAGTTTCTTAGTTCGATATGGTAATGGTTAGTGGATGAAATTCATGGTCTAGGGATCGCCAGATGTAAAAAGGAAAGGCCCTACACCTGTTAGGGAAAGAGCAGGGGCAGGGCTGATTACAAAGAAAATGTTTTTTTTTAGGCTGTGTTTGGAGTTGTTAAAGCACTCAGTGGTAATAATGTCTGTTGACAGAAAGTACCACAGCCTGACAGTAGCATGAGAGTATATGCACTGTCCAGGTCTTTTGTTTGGAATGTAGATGGTTAGGAGTTGTTTGTTTTCAGAGTGAAGGGCTCTGGTAGGGATGTAGGGTTTTAGGACAGATTTGAGGGCTGAGCAACTATCAGATGTGTATATCATTTTATGTGAAGAAGACGAGTGAACTAGGTTTAAGTGGTGTGTGAATTTGAGCCAGTTTAGTTCTTTCAGAGCTAGGCAGTGATGGAAATGGTAGGAGTAGCCTGTGGCAAATTTGGCAATTTTATGGTAACAGGATTGAGCTTGTTTTTAAGAGAAGATTGTAAACTGGTGCATAAGGGGGCTGCGTATAAGAGAGAGGGAAAAGTACAGTTTTGTACCTACCATAAATGTAGATGTCCGAGAGGCATGCATCTGCAGTCCTTACAAATGGGTTGTCCTGTCGTCAGGCAGCCCTTCGGTCGGCCGGATTCCAAAGTCTGGGTCTGGCCTCGGCTGATGTCGCACTTCACCCGACGTCATAGCTGCAGTTCTTCGGGTATAAAGGTATCAGCCAACGCCATTTTCCTCAGTGTTTCTTGCCCCAGATGCCAGGTGCCCTCTAGGAAGGCTAAATTTGGATAAATGCAAATGGTTCCAAATAGTAGAGAGCAAACAAAAAATAAGCATGTATGTACATATATACAAACAAATACACCATAATAGATTCCCCCAGCTAGCTACAAGATGGGCAAATACCCTAGGAGTACCACAGAGGGAAGGAGGGTGGTAATCCTGACTGCAGATGCATGCCTCTCGGACATCTACATTTATGGTAGGTACAAAACTGTACTATGTCCTTCAAGGATGCATCTGCAGTCCTTACAAATGGGTAGAATACCATAGCCAAACTGGGGGAGGAGGAGTAATAAGATTATGGTGTAGTTAAGATCCCTTGCAAAACAGCAGTGGCAAAACCTGCTCGGAATCTGGAGTATAAGGGTAGATTATAATTCTTGGCAAATGTATGCACGGAGCTCCAAGTAGCAGCCTCTAAAATGTCTTTGGTAGCCACTCCTCGTAAAAAAGCTGTGGTAGTGGCTGTAGCTCTTGTAGAGTGAGGTCTGATGTTTTCTGGAGTTTTCTTCCCATGGTGAGAGTAACAAAATCTAATGCAATTTCCTATCCACTTAGAGATTGTCTGTTTTGAAATTGCTTTTCCTTCCATTCCTGTTGCATATGCTACCAGTAGCTGGTCAGTTTTTCTATTGCTCTTGGTCCTGTCCAGGTAGTAACGCAATTGTCTATGTACATCCAAGGTATGCAACAGTCTTTCTCCCTTGTTCTGTGGGTTGGGAAAGAATGTAGGCAGGTGGATAGCTTGGTTTAAAGATACCCTGGAGACCACCTTTGGCATAAAAGTAGGATTAGTTCTCATGGACACTCTATCTTGATGGAAGATAAGGAAGGGCTGTACTGCCATTAATGCCTGTAGTTCAGAAACCCTTCTTGCTGAAGTGACTGCAAGCAGGAAAGCAGTTTTCCATGATAAGTACTGTAATTCTGCTGTTGCTGCTAGCTCGAAAGGAGGGAGTGTCAACTTTTCTAACACAAAGTTCAAGTCCCAAGCAGGCAATGGTGGCTTCCTAGGTGGCTTTACATTTTTAATTCCTCTCAGAAACTGCCTGAGCAGAGGATGTGAGAAGACTGGAGGGTCCATGTTGTATTCTGCTGAAATAGCTGATGCATGAATCTTAATGGAAGAATAGGACAGGCCATTGTGGAAGAGCTCTGCCAAGTATTCCAGGATGTTAGCTATGTTTACCAGTGACACATTTTCTCCTTTTGCTGCACTCCAAATGAGGTATCTTTTCCATTTTGCTGAATAATTTTTTCTTGTTGAGGGTCTGCGAGCCTCCAAGATAATGTCTTTAACCCTTTGAGATAAATCTGGGTTATTTTGTCTTATGCAATGTTCCAGGCAGCCAGCTGCAGTGTTTTAGGTTTGGATGCAGGGTTTTGAAGTTGTTCTGTGTTAACAGTAAGGGAACTAGGGGCAGAGGCCATATTTGTTCCCGAGACATACTCCTCAGTAATGGGTACCAATGCTGCCTCGGCCAGTCTGGAGCTATCAGGATGATCCTTGGACGGTCTTCTTTGATCTTCAATAGCACCTTGTGCATCAAAGGAAGAGGTGGGAATGCATATGCTGTCAGTTTTGCCAACTGAAGGATAGGGAGTCCACCTTCCAAGCAAGTGGGTGGTATGCCCTTGTGCAGAATTTTTTCAATTGGTGGTTGTGTGGGGATGCAAATAAGTCTATTTCTGGTAGTCCCCATTTCCCTGTAATGGTTTTGAAGATGTCTGGATGCAGCATCCATTCGTGGGCATCCGTGGTAGTTCTGCTTAGGATGTCTGCCAGTATATTTTCTTTTCCTGGTACAAATATTGCTTGTAACTGAATGTTGAAGCTCAGGGCCACATTCCAGAGGTCCATTGCCATCCGGCATAGAGGATATGAATGCGTGCCTCCTTGTTTGTTGATGTACCACATAACTGTGGTGTTGTCCGTACTTATCAGCAATTGACCCTGTCGAAGAAATGGTCTGAATGTCTGAATTGCCAGTTTTACTGCCAGCATCTCCTTTTGATTTATGTGCAGGTGCAGCTGGTCTTGAGTCCATAAACCTTGTATGCAGTTGTCCAACATGTGTGCCCCCCAACCGAGGTCTGAGGCGTCCGTTGTGATGGTCTGGCTTGGTTGAGGTCTGTGGAAGGGCAGTCCTTTGTTCGATTGACAGGCCTGAGCCCACCATTGGAATTCTTGCTTCAGGCATGGAATTATTGGAATTCGGGTTTCTAGGCTGTACTTGTGCTGAGACCATAAATTTCTTAGGTACCACTGTAACTTTCTCATATGTAGTCTGGCATGTGGAATCAATATTATGCAGGATGCCATGTAACCCAGGGCTTGCAGGACTTTTCTTGCTGTTAGCTGGTTCTGCTTTGTTAATGCCATGAAGTAGAGAGGAAGGTGCTTCTGTTTTTCTGCTGTTAGGAATGCCATTTGGTTTGATGTGTCCAGCTCTGCACCCAAGAAGGTTATCCTTTGGGATGGTATCAGCCTTGACTTTTTTATATTGACTGTGTATCCCAGGGCTTGCAGTAGATAAATGACCTTTTTCAAATCTTTTGTTAATTTGTTTTTGTTGTCCGCTTGTAACAGGCAGTCGTCCAGGTAAGGGTAAATTTGAATTCCCTGAAGCCTGCAATGAGCCATTACTGATGCCAGGCATTTCGTGAATACTCTGGGCAGTAGATAAGCCAAAGGGCAATGCTTAGAATTGATAATGCTCTGATCCTGCAAGAAATCTGAGGTATCTTCTGCAATTTGGTCGTATGGGGACGTGCAGGTATGCCTCCTTGAGATCTAGAGTTACCAGCCAAAACTCCTTGCCCAGCATGGGAAGAAGCTGCTGTAGGGTCAGCATTTTGAATTTTGGAACAATGAGGTATGTGTTTAGAGCGGACAGGTCTAGAATAGGTCTCCATTGGTTTTCTTTTCTTGGTACCAGGAAGAGTCTGGAGTAAAATCCTTGGCCCTGTTCCATAGACGGTACCCTTTCTATAGCTCTCATGCTTAGTAAGTGATTTATTTGTTGTAGAGCTTCTGTTTTCTGATTTGGAGGTAGGTTTGGCATTCCTCTCTTCCTTGGTAGAGTATGGAAGTGAAACCTGTAACCTTGGTCTATTGTCTGTAAAATCCATTTGTCTCCTGTGATGTAGTGCCAGTTTACTGAAAATAAGGCTAGCTTTCCGCCTAAGGGTGCTTCTAGTTGTTCCCTGGTAGGCGGTGCCAGAGCCAAGTCACTGTGATTGTCCTGTGGAAGTGGTGGTGGCTGGATCTGTGGCAGTACCTCGCTGGTTGTTAGTCTGCCATTGACGTCCCCTGTAGGCACCTCTGGATTGACTCCTGCCTCTTGAGCGCCTATTCCTGCCTCTCTGGGCTCTGGAGGTGTCTGGAAAGGACCAATTCTTGGAAGGCCAGTTCCTACTAAACCTTGGAGGCTGGACCTGCAAGAAATCCTTGACTGTCTGGACAGATTTTGCTTTCTTCCACCTTCTTCAGCACCTGCTGTGCCGAGGAGCCAAACAAATTGAGCTTATCCATAGGAGCATCTAGGAGCTTTGATTTAACATGGTCTGGTAAGGACTGCTCTTTTAACCATGCATGTCTTCTGATCACTGTACCAGTCATAGCTGATCTAAAAGAAGCCTCCAGTGCATCATAGCCGCATTTTAAGGAATGATTACTGACCTGCTGAATGTTATGTACCATTTCCTGAACAGATTTTTTGTCTAATGGTTCATCCGAGGACAGTTTTTTAGTTAACTGATCTAACATAAATTCCTGATACTGAATCATGTGGAATTGACAGTTTAAGGCCCTAGCTGAAAAAATAGCAGAAGTGTAAACTTTTTTACCCCATCTCTCTAAGGCCCTAGATTCCCTTTCAGAGGGGAGGGGGTTTTTGGCAGAGGTAGCTGCTACAGCCTTGGGTCCCTGGGAGATAGTTTCAGGATCTGCAAAAGGAGCCTTATACAAATGATAATGTGTGTCCGGAACCCTGTAGTACCTATCGGGCTTAGCAGGGGCCGGAGGAAGAGAATCAGGAGCAGTACAAGCATCATTAAATGCATCATCCACAACAGTAAGTACTGGAGGAATGGCTAAAGGCCTATGCTGTGGCAAATGTAAAAAGGTTCTAAGCCTTTTCCTAGAGTCTGAAAAATCCTGGCCCTGCCATTGAAATTGTTCCCTCATAGCATGCAAGGTTTCCCCAAAAGAAAATTCCTCAGGCGGAGAGGCAGAAGGAATGGACTCTTCTGCATCAGAGTCCTCATAAGGAGAAAAAGGGCCCTCTGGAGGATTTGTATTATCTGAATCATCAGAGGAGTCATCTGAAGAAACTGGCTCAGGGGGCTCTGCTCTAGGCCTCTTCTCTGGAGGTGGGTGAGAGGCCCTGTCTGGGTGGGGTTGGGATCCCCTGATCAAAGAAATGAGATCCTCTGCTAGACTAAGCATTTGAGAACTACAGCTAGGCCTGTGAGAGGGGGTCTTAGCAGGCACAGTTTTGGTAGATTTTGCTGCTTTAGCCCTGGCAAAGCCTTAATCGACATGGATGCAGGGGGCCTAGCAGCTCCACGTGCAGGAGTAGAAATATCTAAAGGAATAGTATCAGATAAATCCTGTGAACCTGCAAGAGCAGGTGGGATTTCAGTAGCAGATTCAGCCATGCTGGATGAGGCCTCGGTAGGAGGCAAGCTTTGACGAAGGAAGAACCGTGGACTCGGTTTCAGCCGAAACCGAGACACTCGCGGTTGGCTTAACTGCGGTTTCGGGCGAAACCGCGGACCGCGAGTGTCGGTCCTTTTCCTTGCGCTTTTTAGTTATTTGCGTAGTCGGAGTTTCCGACGGCATAATGTAAGCAAAAGCGGAGCCGAAAAACTCCTCAGCAAATTCCAACCAACGTCTAAGCGTCCGTCGGTTGAAAGAAGCACAGGCTAGACAAGCTGCTACGTCGTGGTCTGGGCCTAAACAAGGTAGGCAGTAAGAGTGGAAATCTTTATGAGGTATTTGCTTCCCACAAGTTAAACAGTTATTCACTTTTTCTGACATCGGCTGAGGCAAGAAAGAGTCCCCAGCGAGGTACTTAGCTTTTTAGAAGTCTTCGGTAGTAGTAATCTCTGGTTCTGACTGACCGGCACTTGCGAACAGCTTCTGCTTCGGGCGCCACGCGGCAAGAAAGACTGAGGAAAATGGCGTCGGCTGATACCTTTATACCCGAAGAACTGCAGCTATGACGTCGGGTGAAGTGCGACATCAGCCGAGGCCAGACCCAGACTTTGGAATCCGGCCGACCGAAGGGCTGCCTGACGACAGGACAACCCATTTGTAAGGACTGCAGATGCATCCTTGAAGGACATCAAATAGGTGTTGGCGAGGGATTTTCTGGTGGACTTATCCAAGAAAGTTTTTTTGTCTATAGAGTGTTCCTAGTTTGATGTGCGTTTTTTTAACGCTATTGCAGATGTGGTGTTCAAAACTTCATTTGTTGTCTATGGTAAAGCTTAGTAGCTTAGCTGTAGGAATTGTTTCAATTTCTGTGTTATCCTGACAGAATATTTTAAAATCAGATGAGACTGGTTTTGCTGAGAAAAGCAGAGTTTTGTTTTTTAGGATTAAGGAGTAGCTGTGCTTCTCTCAGCCATGTCTCTACTGAGGTGAAGGTGGTTTTGGTAAATTGCTGGAGATGTTGGACATTATTAGAGGAGGAAATTATGGTAGTGTCATCTGCGTATTGGATAATGGAGCTAAGGGGTGACGAGGTGTGAAGGTTGTTGGTGAAAACATTGAAGAGTAAGGGTCCAAGTATGGACCCTTGTGGTACCCCAGTTGAGTTGGTTTGATATTGGGATAGGTTATTTGGCCATTTAATGCATTGTTGGTGGTTGGATAGGTAGCTTGCAAAACCACTGGAGGGATGGTGTGATGCTGCCTACAATGAATAGCTGATGAAGAAGTTTGTTGTGGGACACTGTGTCAAATGCCTTTGATAAGTCTAGTAGTAAGCCAGAGGTGATATTACCAGAATCAATGGATTTGAACAGTGTACATGAAGAAGACTAGGGCAGTGGTGGTGCCATGTGATGGGCAAAAACCATGTTGGGTAGGGGTAATTAGCTTGTTTTGTATGAGATGGTGAAGCAGCTGCCTATGTATGCATTTTTCAGGAGTTTGGAAATAGGAGACAGGATGGAGATTGGTTGACAACTGGATAGTTCATTGGACTTGCCCTCTTTATGTAAAGGGGTGATGATAGATTTTTTCCAGAAATTAGGGACATTGGACTCTGCTATGAAGTGATTTATAAGGATGCTGACAGAGTTCTGATGAAAGTTTTAAGTATTCGGGGGAGGGGGTGTGTTAGAGGACAAGGAATGAGAGAGGTAGGGACAGGTTTAACAGAAAAGGGGATGGAAGATGTAGTACTAGTTTGATGAGGTGAAAGGTTTTTTTTTTTTTTTTGTTTGTGCAGGAGACATGAGATAAGGGTAGAGGGGGATCAGAGATGGGGCTTGAGGTCATTGCGGCAGTGGGATTTGTTAATACTTTGCTTATGCTATCTATAAAATGAGAGTTAAACAGGTGGGTTGGTTATCTCTGATGGAGTTTTGTCAGGACGTGGTGATGGAGTTTGTTTACAGCCTTGGGTAAGGAGGTTTGAGATGTATTTCCAAAATTGTTTTGGTTTGTTTTTGTGGTTTGCCATTTGGTTGGAAAAGTGTTTTTTTTTTTTTTTTTTAATCTAAGGTCACTAGATTTTTTGCTTTGTTTCATAACGGTTTATATTTGATTAGGCTAGATCTGTTATTGTGCCACTCCTTTTCATCTCTATCCTATAAATGCTATTTGGTATTTTTTGTTAGCCAGGGAGCATGGTTAGTTTTTATTCTTTTGGTACGGAGGGGGGGCTCGGCTGTCGACAGTATTTAGAAATACATTGTTGAAGTATTCAAGAGCATCTTCTAGTGGTAATGTTTTAAGTGGATTACAGTTAGTGTGTTTTAGGATTTCTTTAAACCTTTGTTCATCAAAGTTCCTGATATTTCTGGTGGTTTTGTATGTGTGGGTTCTTGTAATTTGTGGTGTGCATCTATATATGAATATGGGTACGTGGTCACAAAGTGTATTGGGTAGAGTGTAGGGATTAGAGTATTTGTCAGGATTAGAAAAGTACAGTTGTGTACACTTACCATAAATGTAGATATTCCACTGTATTCACTGTTGCAGTCATTACATTTGGGTAATCTGCTGGCAGGTTGCCCTCAATCTGCCTGATTAACAAAGTCTTGGGTCCTGCGTCAGTTGCTGTCCCTTCTTCCATGACGTCAGGTCATCAGGGGTATACAACATGCAGCTGACGCCATTACATCAGTTTTTCTTGCCCCAGATGTCAGGTGCCCCCCAAATGGGGAGCAAATAAAATTAAAAACACAAAAAATATACATCCAATCCCAAAAGCAAATACACCAAAAGGGCTTTTAAGCATAGTGAAAGAAAATAGTGGTATAGCCAGAGAAAAATAGAGGGCTGGAGGGAGGGTAACCAGGACTGCAGCAGTGAATACACTTGAACATCTACATTTATGGTAAGTGCACACAACTGTACTATGTTCTTCGTGTTTCACTGTTGCATTCATTACATCTGGGTGGATTCCCAAAGCTATGGTTGGGTGGAGGGAATTATACAGCATTAGGACCAGCTATAAAGCCCTGCAGGACAGAAATGGCAAAGCCGGCTCTGGATTTAGAGAAAAGTGGTAAATGGTAATGTTTGGTGAACGTATGAACTGAGCTCCAGGTAGCAGCTTCTAGAATGTCCCTGGTAGGAACACCCCTGAGAAAGGCTGTACAAGTAGATGCAGCCCTGGTGGAATGGGATCTGATACCCCTGGGGGATAGTTTTTCCATGGTGCATATAGCAGAAACGAATACAATGGCTTATCCATTTGGAAATGGTTTGCTTTGAAATAGCCTTTCCCTCTGCCCCTGCAGCAAATGCCACCAGCAGTTGTTCAGATTTTCTTTGAGATTTTGTCCTGTTTAAGTAAAATCTAAGTTGTCTGTGTACATCCAATGAATGCAGAATCTGCTCCCCCTTGTTCTGTGGATTGGGAAAGAAAGTTGGCAAATGAATGGTCTGATTAAGAGCCACACTGGATACCACTTTAGGCATGAAGGATGGGTTGGTCCTGAGTGACACCCTGTCCGCATGAATAATGATGAAAGGCTCCACTGCCATAAGAGCCTGTAATTCAGAAATCCTTCTAGCTGAAGTGACTGCTAAAATGAAAGCTGTTTTCCAGGAGAGAAATTTTAAGTCTGCAGTAGCAGCTGGCTCGAAAGGAGGGACGGTGAGCTTTTCCAATAAAAATTGAGTTCCCAGGCAGGGTTGGAACTTTCCTGGGTGGTCTAATGTTTTTGGCCCCTCTGAGATACTGCTTTAGCAGAGGATGAAAGAAGAGGGAAGGTTCTGTGTTGTAATGAGCTGAAATGGCTGAGGCATGGATTGTTATGGAAGAAAAGGAATGGCCCTTGTGAAGCATCTCAGTTAAGTATTGTAAAATCTGAGGAATGTTGGGCACTGCTGTGCTTATCCCTTGAGACTGATTCCAGGCACAGAATCTTTTCCATTTGTCAGCATAAGATTTTCTAGTACTAGGCCTTCTCGCCTCCAAAATGACGTCCATCACAGGTTTGCTGAGGGATGCTAAGGGTGAATTTAGGTGATTAGCCATGCTGCAAGATTCAAAGTTTGGAGCTGAGTGTGCAGAATTTGGTTGTTCTGCTGAGACAGTAAGTAAGGTGTCTGAGGCAGGTGCCACGGTGGAAGGTGTGACACATTGCGCAGGAGTGGGTACCAGTGTTAGCGAGGCCAGTCTTGAGCAATCAAAATCATTTTTGGTTTGTCCTGTTTGACTTTTAGTAGAACTTTGGAGAGCAGAGGCAGAGGAGGAGGAAAGGCATAGACTGATAGTTTTTTCCAGCTGAAGGATAGAGCATCCACTTTCCAGGCTTTTTTGTGATGAGTTCTTGTGCAAAATTTGTCCAACTGATAGTTCTGGGGTGAGGCAAAAAGATATATGTCTGGGCTCCCCTATTTGCATGTCAACATGTTGAAAATCTGTGGTTCCAGTTTCCATTCGTGTGTGTCCATGAGATTTCTGCTTAGTTCGTCTGCCAGAGTATTCAGCTTTCCTGGCAGGAATTGAGCTTGTAGTTGTACTCGATAGGTCAAGGCTATGTTCCACAATGTAATGGCTAGTCTGCAAAGAGGGTAGCAGTGTGTACCACCCTGCTTGTTTATGTACCACATAACCGTGGTGTTGTCTGTCTTTATCATTAATTGTCCTGGATGAAGGTAGTCCTTGAAGGCTGTTTGTGCATTCTGTAGAGCTAGCATTTCTTTTTGATTGATATGAAGGTGCATTTGATTTGGGCTCCATTTGCCCTGAATGCACTTCCCTGCCAGGTGTGTCCCTCAAGCATAGTCTGATGCATCTGTAGTTAGGGTTTGGGTGGCAGGGGGTGGTGTGAATGGCAGTCCCTTGTTTTGGTGGCAGGTCTCTGCCCACCATAGGCACTCTAGTTGCAGGCAAGTATGATAGGAATCATTGTTTCCAGGCTGTGACAATGCTGACTCCATAGACGTTTTAAGTACCACTGAAGTTTCCTCATATGCAGTCTTGCATATGGAATTAGAAGAATGCAGGAGGCCCTGAACCCCAAGGCTTGCCGTATTTGCCTTGCAGAAAGCAGGGTTTTTGTGGCCACCTGTCTGAAGTAAGTCACCAAATGAATTTGCTTCCCTGGCGTAAGGAAAGCTATCTGGGCAGTTGTATTCAAGCTTGCACCCAGGAATGTAATTTTTTGAGAGGGTACCAGTTGTGATTTCTTTTCGTTTAAAGTATACCCCAGACAAGTTAGAACCCTTTTTACAAATGCCAGATGGTTTAGAAGAGTGTCCTTGTTTTCTGCCTGAATTAGACAATCGTCCAGGTATAGATATATATGAATATTTCTTTGCCTGCAAAATGCAATTACTGGAGCCAGGCACTTTGTAAAGACCCTGAGCGCAGTAGATACGCCAAAGGGCAGTGCAGAGAACTGGTAATGCAAGTAGCCTGCTTTGAAGCGGAGGTATCTTCTGCAAGATTTCCTGATTGGGATATGCAGGTAAGCCTCTTTTAAATCTAGAGTTGCCAACCAGGCATCTTTGCTTAGCATAGGAAGTAACTGGTGAAGAGTCAGCATCTTGAATTTTGGAATGTCCAGAAAGGTGTTCAGAGTAGATAAGTCCAGAATTGGACGCCATGATTTGTCTTTTCTGTGTACCAGGAAAAGTCTTGAGTAGAAACCTTTTCCCTTTTCCTCTTCTGGTACTGTTTGAATAGCCCCCATGCTCATGAGGGAAAGTACTTGTTTCTGGGCCTCTGCCCACTGATTTGGGGGCAGGTCTGGCCATCCGTTTGGAATTGGCAATGTGTGGAAATTAAATCTGTATCCCTGGGAAACCATATTTAAAACTCATTTGTCCTGGGTTATAAGTTGCCAGTTTCTTGCATGAAGAGCCAGTTTTCCCCCCAAAGGGGCGGCTAAAAGGTAGGTGTTTGGTAAGTTTAAAGGGAAGTCATTGAGACTGCTTACCATAGGGAGGTGTCTTGTTGTTTCCAGATTTCGAAGAGGATGCACCCCATTGTTTTGTTCTGAAAGTCCCTTGTGACTGAAACCTGGAACCTTTGGAATGCCTGGGTTTGACTTGCGTGGCTCTCAAAGGAACTGGAAAGGACCAGTTCTTAGTAAGACAGTGCCTACTAAATCTTGGAGGTTGCACTTGTAAGAAATCTTTCACAGTCTGCATAGATTTAACTTTATCTTCCATTTTTTTTAAAACTTCTTCAGCCTTATTACCAAAGAGACGGTCCTGTTATAAAGGAGCATCCAACAATTTTGCTTTAACATGATCAGGCAGATTTTGCTCTTTGAGCCAAGCATGCCTTCTTAGCACAGACCCAATTACAGCAGCCCTGCAAGAGGCCTCCAAAGAATCAAAACCACATTGCAAAGTATGTTTTCCAACTTGTTCAGCTGACTGCAATAAATCCTGTAAATCTTTGTTTTCCACACAGTCAGAAATTAACATCATTTTCTGTTTAAGCAGTCCCATGATATGCTGTTGATATTTAAGCATATGAAATTGACTGTTTAAAGCCCTGATTGCCAAGGTTGCAGAAGTGTAAACCTTCTTACCCCATCTATCCAGCGCCCTGGAATCTCTATCAGAAGGGGTAGGGTTTTTAGCAGTAGAAGCCTTAATGCCCTTGGGACCCTGAGAAATGGTTTCAGGATCTGCAACAGGATTTTTGAAAAGGAATTTGTGGGAGCCAGGAACCCTGTAGTATCTATCTGGCTTACAAGGAGCCGGAGGCAGAGAATCAGGAGCCATAGCAGATACTGAAAAAACATCATCAACAATGTCTAGAACATGAGGTATAGCCAAAGGCCTATGCTGAAGAAGAAGAAGAAAATCCCTAAGTCTCTTTTTAGATTCAGAGAAATCCTGACTTTCCCAGTGGAAATGTTCCCTTAAGGTATGTAAAGTTTCCCCAAAAGAAAAATCCTCAAGGGGAGAAGCAGAAGGAATGGAATCTACTGCATCAGAGTCCTCATAAGTAGGTATAGACAATTCCTGTTCATTAGAAGTGTCAGAAGAAGTAGAATCCTGTTCAGAAGATTCATAATCAATGTCTTTCCTAGGCCTCTTAGAAGGGGGGGTTGGCTAACCCTGATCAGAGTAATTAAATCTTCAGCCATTTTGATCATTTGTTTTTTAGGCATAGGGGCCTGCACATGTGGCCCAGGTGTCGGTTTTTTAGACATAGGTCGAGATTTTGGCCTTAGTTTTGAAGATGGCGTCGGTCTAATATACAAATCTGTAGGCCTGAAAACACCCTCAGAAGCCGGTGCCTGCAAAGCGGCTCCAGACCCATCCAAGGTAGAGACATCCGCGGGTTCATAATTGAAGCATCTCGTGGCATACTGGACTCCGAATGGGTCTCAGTAGAGGCCTGTGAATCAAAGTAGTGGGTATCAGGGACTGTGAAAGTGCCTCACTGAGTACCGGTGAACTGGCGACTGGCTTAGGAGAAGCAGCGGCGGCGGTTTTGGACCTCAATGGCCTGCCTCTGCCTTTTTCTTCATAAAATGTCATTTAGAAGTGCTGGGATTCCCCTTCTGCTAGGTCCAAGAGTATTAAAGTATATAGCAGTCAAAAGGAAGCTGTAATATTGCCATGGACCTGCAACATCTGGATTTTTAGTGGGCTTCTCACCCCTCTCTGTACATGCATATGTACATACACACATAGATAACATACACACACAAACTCACTGTTCCCATACAAGAGACAATTAAGCTCCCATATCCCCGGTTAAACTATTTTATTACACAAACTCAGAGAGAAAGAAAAATATGAGAAAAAAATGTAACACAAGCTTCTTGCTATTCCCTGGTTCTAATATCAATTAAAATAACCGAGCAATCTTTCAATTACAGCGTCTGAGTATTGCTTTACTGAGCATTGCCAAATATTAACTTCCCTGAGAAGAAACCAGTGATCTCAGTAAAATCCCACACAAGAACAAGCCAGGAAAACACAGAGATGCCACACATAAAGCACTGCATCTAAGACCTGAACCAGTAAACCAGGTGTTGTAACTTCCCCAACCAGCAACTGTAGCCATGAGATCTGATGCCATGATGTAATAATTTCCTTTTTGCTAGCAGCCCACACAGTCAGTATTCTAAGATGTTCCACACAAATCACACAGCCATAAACATTACCCAAAAATATCTGGTTGCTACTGCACATTAAAAGTAGCATACATTCAGTTTCAGAAATTCAAAATATTCCACAGTGCAGTCATAAAGTTGGTTCAAATGTTGAGAGTGTGTTTATTTATTATTATATTTATTATTGTCCTAGTCTGTACTTGTATTCATTTTTGTTCAACTGAAAACAAACTGCAAAGGGTAAAGTTAAACTAGTGCAGGTGAAGTAGCGTGTATGTGCCTTAGAGTCTCCACCCCAGTTATTTACTCACACACACTCATAGTCTCATAGTTATTTATTAATGCATGGTCATTGGTCGCATAAATAAAGTAAATAGTGAGCAACTTAAAATATATGTTTACTTGTTGCAGTATGTCAAACAATCCAAATCCAGACCGGAGACCAGTAATATAATAACCACTTGGCTGTCAGCTCCCTTGGCTCCTAAACAAATTAACATGGATCCACTCGGCTCCCGGCACATGCGGGAAGAGTACCACTTTACCGTTTGATGTTAAATATCCACGTCTGGACTTGGACATCAACAGTCTATGTAATAAGGCACAGGAGTGATCAGAACGGATGAGAAAAGTGCCGCCACTGGGCAGCAGAGATGCCAATATGCCGTGCCGGCATGTACCGGCTCAAAAAAAGTCCTGGTTATTGGTTTCAGAAGTCACTAGCACAATTTTTTGATTCATCCAATGTTAAATAATTTCAAGAGATACTTTAAACAGTTACATATGAGATGTATTATAGATGTTCTAAACATAATCCAAATGCATGATGCTTTATAAATGCTTATCGTTAAATGTGAATGGTTTAAATAACATCAAAAGAGCTGGTTTTCTAAAGTTTTCAGAATGCATAAAGCACAGATCATTTTCTTGCAAGAAACTCAATTATTGAAGAAAGATTTACTGAAATTCTCCTTTAATGGTCACACAGTACTTGTTGATTCCTGTTGTAAGTCCAAAAGAAGAGAGAATTGGCTATCAGATCCAACAAAATCATATCAGTGAAATCAAATATAGAAGTAATAGCTCAGTCAAAACAACAACTGATCTAAGAGGTATATTAGAAGCATTTAAAATGCATTATAGTTCAATTAATGACACACACTCACCTCTAGGGACAGATAATATAAATATTAAACTGTCAAATCAACAAAACAATATCCTAAATAAACAAACAACATCAACAGAAGTAAAAGAACAAATTAAAAACCTGAAGGACAATAAAGCCCCAGGATTGGCTGGGATAATCCCTGAAATATATATGATTCTTCCAGACAACATAATAAAGATCTTATTAAATACCTTTTCCATGGTTAAACAAGAGTTAACGATTCCCCCTTCTTGGAAGTACTCCATAATTTCTCCTATTCTGAAACAAGGCAAAGATCCTAAATGGTGTGGATCCCATAGATCTATTTCACTATTAAACATCTATTATAAACTTTTTATGTCCATCTGGGCTAAGAGACTAAAGAATATACTACCTAATTTAATATATTATGACCAAACAGAGTCTTACATAGGAAAGTACATAATAATATTATTTAATTATTATCCTTAATAGATATTGCGAACAAAAACAAAAAGCAATTAACTGTTTATAAGTCTGGATAGAGACAAGGCATTCAACTCCATTAGTTGGCCATATTTGCAAAAAATTTTGGATGGGTACAATTTTCACTCAGGTTTTACTAACTTAATATTGAGAATATACAATGAATCAGAAGTATATGTTAAAATTAGTTCATGCTTGTCACTTCCATTGAAAATTCAGAAAGGGACTACACAGGGATGCCCGATGTCCCCTTTACTATTCACCCTATCAGCTGAACCCTTTGCTTCATACATTAGAAATGACACATAGATAAAAGGATTTCACTTTAATAAGGAATACTGTCCAAAAATCCAGCTATTTGTGGATGATATTTTATTAACCTCTAGTGATATAGACATTTCTATACAATATATTATAAATGCTATGAATCAATTTGAGAAAATATCAGGACTAAAATGTAACCAAAATAAAAACAGAGCATTATTAATCAATAAGAAAATAAATAGAAAGCTACTAAAGTATAATACATTTAAGTGGAAAAATGATACAATAGTCTATTCAGGGATTAGTATAAAGAACACATGGAAATAGACTATTAAATTAAATTATACCAGTCTATTAGCTACAATCAGTGATTTAATTAAGAAATGTTACAGAATGGTTTTCACTATGGTAGACAGACTTAATTTACTAAAAATGGTTATTTACCTAAAATTTTGTTTCACACACCATCACTGATTTTACCCCCACCTAAAAAAATTCTTTAAACAAATAGATTCCTTACTACTTACATTTCTTTGGTTTCCACAAAAAACAAGAATAGCATACAAATGGCATGTAAAAGCCTGGGATACTAATGGAATTGGATTTCCTAACAGAGTTATGCTCCAAATCTGTTATTATCAACATAATTTTACAGTGGATAATGTCTATATATACCTCTACTTGGAAACAACTACATGAGATCCATATAATTGCCACTAGAAACATTGAATCCCAACTTAACGAATCATTTGGAATCAGCAAGATATACTGGATTCTCCGTAAGTATTGTCTATATAATAAGAAATGTAGCCACTTCTCATATGGTATAAATTAAATATTTTACATATTCAAAAACATAATAGATAACAATTATAACTTAATAGAAACACTTTTTCTTATATTTCCCATAGTGTATACACCAGATTGTTTGGATTCCTTTAATATTGATAGAATGTTGAACTTTAAAGAAATAACTTAAAATTCTGGCACCTGTTTATATAAAAAAAGAACATCCAATCGATGAACTTCCTTCTAGCTAGATTCAATGTTAGCCAAGATAACTGGCTATGTCTTCAATCATTACGGCAATTTATTGAAGGTACAGTGAGAGTATTAATTAATAAAACTAGAAACTGATGTTATACCAAGGTTGTTACAGCTATTCATTTTATGTAATTCGATGAACATTGAACATAAATTGAGCATATCTTATGAGATGAACTGCTTACATTTGACACTTTTTTTGGAATTATTCAATGAAAATTAATGGAGAACCTCTGTCGAATGAAAATAAGAAACAGTTACTAAAATCATCTAATAACACCTCATCATCACTATACTGGAAATTTATCCATGGAAACTTTTATACCCAGTACAAAATTGAACTCATAACTAAAAGTAAAGACAGTAAATGTTGGAGATGTGGTAAAATTCTTGATGCCAATTGGGTTCATATGTTCATTGAATCTAAAACTCACCTCACAATAAGACGTTGTCCTGTTCGATTCTCAGCTAAAGTGCATTCTGTGTGGAAATATGCATGAATGGGCGTACCTTCTTTGAAGGTTGTACGTCAGGGCTGGCAACCCGGTATGTAAAAATCTACTGCCAATCATTAGCGGACCGGAGTTCTGCTGTGGCGACCCCTAACCGGGAAAAGCCAAAAGATACAACAACAACAACAACAACAACAACACTTTATTGGAGTGATTTTAGACATTTTGTAAAAGCTTTATGGTCAGATAACTGTGAAATCACTAGTTCTTTGATATTATTTAATGTATCTACTCCAAGTGTGATTCCTAAACATCAGTTACCTGTACTCTGGTCAATTTTAGCTATTACTAGATAGATTATTACACTGAATTGGAAACAAAAGCAAGATCTTATGTTTGCTGAGTTTATTACATTAGCAAAATCTATATGTAAAAAGGAAATGCAAACCATTTGTTATAGAACATCTAATGTAACACATAAAAGAATAGTCTGACAAAAACTGCAAAATGTATTAGATAAATATTAATAAGTATTCATGAATAAAGCAAATGTTTGTCATGGATGATTGTATATAGAGTTAATAGTTATTTATTCAGTATATATTGTATGTTTGAAATATTTTAATTGTTCATGTTTAACATAAAACAAAATAAAAATGTTTTGAAAAAAAAAGACTGAAGTGCCACTGTACAATGTTATGTAAAGAAGCTATTTGTTGTTCACTGTGCATAATGCCATATTTTGACAAAATTGTACAATGGCAATAGATAGTTCATAAAGAAGAGGGAATCATAGACACTACAAAAATGTAGGCTCAGCATTTTAAAAATAATGAAGTTATAATCAGTTATTTAAAGCTTCAAAATAATAGAAAAAAATCACAATTTTGGCTGTAAACATCTACTTGCTGGGAATACAGAACAATTTGTAGTGCAGGAAAGACGTTTTTGTTACAAGCTTGAGTATGCCAAGTACAAGGCTGAAGGGGTTTGTCGTGATGGCTTTGCATTGGGTAGGTTAGGAGGAGATGAAGGAAATGACAGTGGACAAGTTTCTTTATTTAGGAAAATAATGACTTTAGTGGAGCATGTACTATTTAGCAACCCAAGTCCAGCTTATAGGTTCATAGGTGCTTACTAAGCTAACTACCACAAGGGCTTTTTAAGCCTAGCCATACATCCCAAATCTCTGACAATTTCTGCTACCCCTGATAATTGTAAGTAGCGGCTTGGGAGATGATCCATTTACAGACTGCTTGTGCTATTAGAGACATAGCTGCAAAACCAGGGATGAATTTTCTGTTCCCCCATCCAACTATGTGTTGTATTTCCAATAACTGTTTCAATCCTCTGGAGCTTTTCTCCCCGGGCCTCCACTGAAAATGGACATTAATCCAGCTGGACTAGCCCGGTCAACAAATGTAAAATAAATAAAATAAATAAATAAACTATCCAAGATATATTTGAATTGGGTTAGGGAGGAACAGTGCTTCACATGGATGGGGTGCCTATCCCAGAGAAGGGATAGTCTCTGGGATACATACCTGTCTCTCCAGCAGGTACTGTTTACATCGCAGACAAGGTTTAAGTCTTTAGAATGAGTAATTCTGGTGCTGATTGTTTTGCGGATATATAGGATGTCCAGCAGGGTGGGGTCCAGCAATACCTTGTATGCCAGGCATAGATCTCCCCTCAACAGCCTGTAGCAGACAGAGTACAGGGATACAGCCTTGAGGCAGTCTGCATTGGACATATCTTTTTCTTCTCTGCTGAATTACATTTCTGAATCGCATCTCAAGTGTTTTTGGTGGGCATCGTAACTGCAGTCAGCATACAAGGAGTTGCTTTTCTCTGATTAGTTTTGTGTTGGGGTTGTTTTGGATGGTTTTCCTGTCAGTTTTTGCTGCTCAGTTGCCATGCACAGACTACCAGCTGGTTGCATGCTTTGCCATTCACACACTTTGATATTTATACTAGTACTGTCTCTATATTATGTGGTGTAGCATGATGAACTTCTCCATGCTATCCTCTCCTTCAGTTCCCCCAAGGCATGCAAGTACTAGCACTGCATCAATGGCAGGTATAAGAAAATCTGAAGATAAACCTATGATGCCCCATCACTGGCCCAGTAATCAAGGAGACTCAATCCTCACCACCGGGGGACATACATTGGGAGGATGAGAAATACACACAAAGTAAAGTGCAATTTCCCTTAAGAGAACACAGAGAGCACATTAGATCCAGGGCTGATTTATCCCTCTTTCTCCAGATCCCCAATAAGACTACCCACTAGCACAGCTATACAGTTGAGATCTCAGCTGTGTGGCCAAGCAAAGACCTCCAGTACCCTCTCTGTCCAACCAGTGCTTTGTGTCCCTGCCCAAGTAGCTGACACACACACACACACACACACACACACACACACACACACACACACACACACACACACACACACACACACACACACACACAGTCTGAGATTTTATTTATATACAAACACACACACACACATGGGAAAGGCTGGCACAGGTTTACTAGCTATCCCCCCTTCTGCACAGACTATAAGGGAGTTTTGACTGCCACTAGCCACTCCTTATCAGCTACTTTAAGGCCCTTAACAAAGGGTGTCCAATCTTACTCTTTAGTTTGACTAAGAGCAAGGCTATCAGGAGTAGACCGCAGTGTCACCAAATAAATATGTAAGTACTCTCAGAACTTAAATATGTCTCATATATATCAGCCACAATAGAAGGTTTAAATATATTTAATTATAAATAATAAAAGAACAAGAAAATACTCAGTAATTAATCACAGTTACATCAGAGTTCAAAATCACAGGAAATACTTAAAACAATGTTGCAGGACAATCTCAGATAAATACAGAAAACATCTAAACTATACTTCACTATATTCCTGACTGAATCTAAGAGAAATTACTCTACCCTAGTTAACCTACTTACAGAGTAAGGCAAGACAGATGTGTGGTGAATGTATCGTCTTGTCAGGTCAAAGACAAAATGCAAAATGCAATGTCTCTCTCTCTCTCTCTCTCTCTCTCAGACTCCTTAAATTAATATTCTAAATATTACTGCTGGTATACTTGCAGAATGACATCATTTCTTGTCATCTGACTTCAGTTTGCTGGTTCACAACCACTGATTTTAGTATCTACCTGTGAACATACATAAACCTTAGACCTTTTGGCAAATGGTGGAAGTCGTAAAATAATCTACATTCCTCCACATTTAAAGACAATACAAAAAAGTCTCTAGTGTAGACATTCTGTCTCCTGTTGACTGAAACTGAAAGATGACATCCTTTTATTATTTAGTTATAAAGTAATTTAAGTTTTCAGCTATTCTTCCAAAGTTAACTTGTGTTTCAGTTCCCACTGTTAAAATATATACATCTAAACAGTTACAATAGTGTATATACATTTCTGCTCCGTACTTTACAAAATATCTCTTCAGCATATGTCTGAACAATATGGCATACAGCTCTAATAAATTTGTAACACAGGCATATGAATCATGTTTGATATTCACAAATGACTCACAACCACTTATAAAATTCCAGAAAGCTGGGATGGCAGTATCTCCTTTTGTCACACTTCTATATAAATCATATTAATATTCACACATGACATATAATTATTTTCAAAATTCCAGATAGCTGGGCTGGCAGTATCTCATTTTGTTACAAAAACAGTAAAATCAGAAATATTTTGGAACAATAATAACTGGTAAGTGACAACAGCTAGCATGACATTGTGGTTACAGAATGCAAACTACAAAAATGAGCCGAGGTAATATTCAATGTTCAAGGTATGAATCTCTCAAACTTGGAGACTCCTAAGAGACCTTATTTGGTTTGCCAACAGTAAATGGAAAAGTAAATACATTCCCCCGGATTCAGCAAGCCCTGCACAGTGTGCAAGACTAGTGTAGGAGCTCCAGCAGGCAATATGTCTGCGTGCGATCCAGGAATAAGCTGTAGGGACGTGCACAAGCGTTCCTGCACTAGTTCTGCATGGACTCAGCCCTTGTATGGAAATCACCCCATTTGCAGGAGAAATCTATGCAAATGAGGTGAATTTGTGATCCAGGAAGCTGGAAACCGGCCGTATAGGAATAGTGTAGTCTGCAGAAATGTACTCCGCCAGTAACGGAGTACATTTCTGCAAACTACAAAACGGAGCCATGACAGCTCCAAATAAAGGGTGGATATTATGTAGAAAGCATGCCACTGGCCAAATATAAGGTCATTGGCATGGAAAACCGTTGCAAAAATAAAAAAATCAACTTTTATTTTTTTAAGCCGATCTCGGCTGTTTAAGCGTTGGGTAGTGGCGCGCAAACGGGATAGGGTGGAAAATAAGAAAAAAAACCTAAAATAAGCATTCTAACCAAAATCACTATTTTGCCATTATACTCAATGGCAGGCAGAAGACAACATGGCCAGTGAATAGTAGTTGCTAAGGGGGGAGGCTCAGTGTGGGACATGTAACCTGTCACCCCTGGGATTCCGGATACTGGCTAAGTTTCTTGCCGCCCCTATAGTGCCTTTTTTTAGGCAAGGTTCAAATGACAAATTCACCACCGTAACAGGAACAGGCAAGCAAAAACTGAGGGTGATGCTACTCAATGCTAGAAGTCTAAATCTCAAAATGCACTCACTCGAGGCACTCCTTAAAATGGAGAACATTGATATCTGTGAAGTGACTGAGACCTGGTTCAAGGCTCCAGAGAGCACCCCTACACTACCAGGCTATAACTCATACCATACTTTTCGGCCATGTAACCTGGACCGGTACATCAAAGGCGGAGGTGTGTCCATATTCATTAAGAATATCCACACCTCCAGGCTAGTTGCTCAGCATAATGTAGCCAAGGTTATCCAAGTGCAACTAACTCTGGGCAAAACTGCAATCCAAATTGTAGCTTGCTACAGATCACCCACCATGCCCCAGGATTCCAACTCCTCTTTTCTTGATGTACTGGAAAGTATTAGGGTTCAACCAAACACCCTAATAATGGGCGATTTCAACTACCCCACCATTAAATGGGAAAACTACTCATGTTGGACAGTCAAAAAAAGCCAGCGAGCTTCAGCGAAATTCAAATCATAAAGATTTTATTGTAAAGCCATGTAGGAATGAAAAATCACCCTACATACATCAATCAAACCGGTTTCGGCTCCCAGGAGCCTTCTTCAGTGATATACCAAAAATGCATTTTTGGTATATCACTGAAGAAGGCTCCTGGGAGCCGAAACCGGTTTGATTGATGTATGTAGGGTGATTTTTCATTCCTACATGGCTTTACAATAAAATCTTTATGATTTGAATTTCGCTGAAGCTCGCTGGCTTTTTTTGACTGTCCATCCTGACTGTTTGCTTGGCCGTGCGTTGGTTCCACGTGCACCTGTTTTTTGTTAAAACTACTCATGTACCAACTCCTTCGCTCAATGCTTTCTGGAATTCATAAACTCCAGTGCCCTGGATCAACTTATCCACACCTCCACCAGGGGCAACAATATTTTACATCTAGTCATTACCAGCAACAGTGACCGGTGTTCCACATCTGAAGTCAACGCCTCATTGGACCGATCCGACCATAAGCTAATTACCCTAGATATCCATGTCCTGCCCCCACCCCCTATTAAGGAAACCATGGTAAAAAATGTCTCCAAAGCCAACTTCATGCTTCTTAAGACAGAAGTGATGAACTTCATGACGCCCATGCAGATGGACAGTACAGTTACGACTACTGAATCCTACACAATTGCACTTTATAAGCACTTACATGAGTGCATGGATCGTGCTATCCCAAACAGAACCAAGACGCTATCCTCCAAAAAAAGGAAGCCAATCTGGTGGTCCCCTGCCATAAACAAACTGTACAACAGAAGGAAGAAACTGTTGCAAAAGCGAGTAAAATCGCACGAGTGGAGGAGCTCCCTGGTCAGCCTCAGTAAGAAGCTGCGATCCCTGATAAAATCCTCCAAAGCTAGTTACGAAAACAAAATCGCCACTGATTCTAAAGACAACCACAAAGCATTCTATAGCAATGTCAAGAATCTCAATGGCAACACTCAAATCTGCTCTGAGTTACAGCACAATGGCACTAAATATAGCGACCCAACTGATATTGCCAACATCCTGGCAGATAGGTTCAGTGCTAACTTTACCCCTTTCTCACTCCCTAAAGAGCCCATCTCCATACCAGAAGAATGCAAAGTTCCTGTAATCACGGCTGCACAGGTAAAAACCACACTCTCCAAAGCCATGAACACAGCATCTATGGGACCAGACAACATCCCAGGCTGCATTCTACACAAACTACAGAACGAACTGGCACCCCACCTAAGTACCATGTTCAATCATAGCCTCACCTCAGGCTTTGTGCCTGCTGAATGGCGCACAGCAACGGTTATCCCACTCCACAATGGGGAGCCACCATGGACCCTGAGAACTACCTTAGCCTGACGAGCCTGGTCTGCAAGGCCATGGAACATGTCATCATGGAACTTATAAACAAAGACATTGGTAATCTCCAAACTATGGACCACACCCAGTTCGGGTTTGTAAAAGGCAGATTATGTCTCCTAAACCTGATAGACTTCTTTGAAGCAGTCACCAAAGCTGCAGACAAGGGTAAGGTGGTTCACACAGCCTTGTCAAGGCTTTCAACACCATCCCCCACTCTGGAATTATAGATAAACTCACTAAACTAGGTATATATCCCTATGTCACAAGATGGGTTGCCAACTGGCTCACTGACAGAACCCACACTGTGAAAGTAGCAGACTCCAAATCCGACTTCAGACCAGTGACAAATGGAGTACCACAGGGTTCAGTACTGGGTCCTCTCTTGTTTGGTATCTACTTCTTTGAAGTACAGGCTAACACAAAAGGTCTTTGGCTAATGAAGTTCACAGATGACTGCAAACTAGAAGCCATAATCGAAACTCCTAACGAAGTGGACATCCTACAAAAGGGCCTCACTGAGAAAGATGCCTGGTGTCAAAGCCATGGCCTCAAGCTCAATGCCAAAAAGTGCATTGTCATCCCCTTTGGTAAAAACTCTGTGCCCATGAACTACAACATAGGCGGTATTATACTGAACACCGAAAGTGTGATAAGAGACCTTGGGACACAGGTGGACAGTAGTCTCTCGTTTGATAATCACATCGCCACAGTAGTCAGGAAATCCTTCTACATGGCACACCTCAACACAAAAGGTTTCTCATCCAGAAAAAAAGAGGTCAATCTTCCCCTCTACTCATCACTCATTAGACCCATTATAGAGTACAACACCCTTTTTGGTATGTACCTCACAAGACATCTACAACTGGAAAGGCCGCATAAATACCTCACAAAGAGGATTACCGGCTTCAAACAGATGCCCTACACAGACGCCTCAAAAAACTCCAGCTTTACTCCGTCGCATATCGCCTACTCAGAGGTGATCTCTGCCTAACATACAAAGCTATGTCAAACCCAGAGCTTTTGGACATGCTCCACTTAACGAAATCCCAATCCCTCTGAGCTACACGCTCTAGGGACCTAAACCTTGTCACCACAATAAATAGAACATGCTGGAGGGACAGATTCCTGTCCCAGAGACTTCCCATACTCTGGAATAAACTACCTATCTATATCAAACAAAGCTCCTCATTAGCACTCTTTAAGAAAAATCTTGATGATTGGATGGGAAATAGGAAATTCACCCCGGGGATCACCTCTGTGGCTCTGCTCTTCAGTGGCACAGAAAAATAATTTTCTTGGGTGGCAAAAGCCAGGGTACCTTTTTGGCTGGGCTTGTTTAGGCCCCAGGGCTGATATCCTAGTACCTACCTAAGAACCTATGAACTATGCATCAGCATGCAATCCTATGCAAATGAGGGGAATGATACTGAATCCCAGATTTCCCCTGCATGCTAGTCAGCACCCAGCACTGTAAGAGCAGGAATAGCTTGGTGCAAGCCTAGGAGTTAGCTGACATCATAGGGTGATGTCTCAGGCATACTGTGAGCAGATTGGAGCCCTGTTGCTTGGGTTCTAAAGGGGAAAACAAAAAAAAAGTAAACCAGTAAATAGCAGCTCTGTGCACATTTGAGCACTGTGTTTGCGTGGTGCGCCCCCTGGCTTAAACAGGAAGGCAATGGGAAGGGAAATAGCAGTAGGAAGGTAATCTAGGAGAACTAGCATAGCTGGCAGGTGAAAGGTATCATAATCAGCCAATTACACAGGCAGCAGCCCAGCCCAAAACACTACTATAAACTATGCAAACACCTAGCCCTCTGTTTTTTCCCACAAACTCTACACCACCGATCTATACAAGTGGGGAACATTTAACAAACATAAACAACAAAATGATAGGGGCTGTAATAGCTATCATACAACAACATGTGGACGAGGCTGGGGGTGGTGAGGATGTGAATGCTGTCAACCAACCCACAGTGAGGAGACGAAGAAGAATGTACAGACCCAGGGTAACCCACCAGGGGCTACATGAGCTGGAGATAGTCGTGCTATAGGGTGGACAGGGACCTCTTGCAGCAAATTGTTTAGCTGTGTAGGCCAAACCTCACACACAAAACTAACAGAGGGGAACCCATCCCAGTGGATACCAAGGTATGTGTAGGCCTAAGAATACTTGCTACAGGTACCTTCTAAAGGCCAACTACGGATATCATGGGGATCTCACAGGCATCAGCATCCAGGGTACTCCACCAGTTCCTGGATGCCATGTCAGCACATGCCGATGAGCATGTATATTTCCCCAACACCTGTGAGGTGTTGGCCAGCAATATGCATCCCTTCCACCAAACAGCTGAATACCCTGAGGTAGTGTGTGCTGTAGACTGCACGCACATTTGCATCAAAGCACCAACCGGTGAGCGAGGTGGGGACTACATCAACCGCAAGGGCTTCCGCTCCATCAACTACCAGGTCGTGTGCGATGCCCAAGGCATAATAATGAATGTGAGTGCTGGCTGCCCTAAAGCTATCACAATTCCCACATCTGGCATCTAACGCAGCTATATGGTCACCCAGTGGAGGGATGCCGGTTACACACTGGAGCAGTGGCTGATGACACCCATCAGAAATGCACACACACCCAAACAAGAACTCCATAATGAGGCACATGCACAGACCAGAATTATAATAGAGCGTGTGTTTGGGATGCTCAATTCATGGTTCCAGTGCCTGGACACATCTGGTGGAGCCTTACAGGACTCACCAGCTACATGTACTCAAATTGTCATAGTATGTGCCATGCTACACCATATGATCCTGTGGAAAAAGCTGCAGCAGGAACAGCCCAGGGCAGGGCCACACAGCCCCCCACCATTGCCAAGGCCTGCAGAGGCACAGAGTGACTCGGAAGAGGAACAACCTGAGCCTGCCCCAGTAGGCAGAACGAGGTGTGCCCAATATACCCTGGCCTTGGCAAACAGGCAATGCATAGCATATACACTGACACAGGAGGGACCCAGGGAATGACATCTCTCTCTGACTCACACATACAGTAAAAGGGATACCAAAAATGACACTACCTGTGCTCAACCATGTGTATGGAGTGTACTATGTGCATCCGGCATAGCCAGCCCTCCAGCACCACCCTCAATATTGGCACACCCACAAGGTAAGTCACTCAACTTACCAACTGCCAAATGTAGTAGTATGTGTTGTTACCTGTATCTATGGTATGGATGTGAGCATGCAAGGGAATCGGGTGGCTGAATGGGATGCCAGCAGACAATAGACACTTATAGTGGCAGCATGAGATCTGTAACAAATACTGGTATCACCATAGTAGCCAGTACTACACATGACAAAATCCACTGCAGGAAATGTGCTGGGCCACATGTGTGTTCATATGACACACACATGCCAGTCAGGGAGGTTCACATACCTACCGTGGTGTTGTCTGTCTTTATCATTAATTGTCCTGGATGAAGGTAGTCCTTGAAGGCTGTTAGTGCATTCTGTAGAGCTAGCATTTCTTTTTGATTGATATGAAGGTGCATTTGATTTGGGCTCCATTTGCCCTGAATGCACTTCCCTGCCAGGTGTGTCCCTCAAGCATAGTCTGATGCATCTGTAGTTAGGGTATGGGCGGCAGGGACTGATGTGAATGGCAGTCCCTTGTTTTGGTGGCAGGTCTCAGCCCACCATAGGCACTCTAGTTGCAGGCAAGTATGATAGGAATCATTGTTTCCAGGCTGTGACAATGTTGACTCCATAGTCTTTTTAAGTACCACTGAAGTTTCCTCATATGCAGTCTTGCATATGGAATTAGAAGAATGCAGGAGGCCATGAACCCCAAGGCTTGCAGTATTTGCCTTGCAGAAAGCAGGGTTTTTGTGGCCACCTGTCTGAAGTAAGTCACCAAATGAATTTGCTTCCCTGGCGTAAGGAAAGCTATCTGGGCAGTTGTATTCAAGCTTGCACCCAGGAATGTAATTTTTTGAGAGGGTACCAGTTGTGATTTCTTTTTGTTTAAAGTATACCCCAGACAAGTTAGAACCCTTTTTACAAATGCCAGATGGTTTAGAAGAGTGTCCTTGTTTTCTGCCTGAATTAGACAATCGTCCAGGTATAGATATATATGAATATTTCTTTGCCTGCAAAATGCAATTACTGGAGCCAGGCACTTTGTAAAGACCCTGAGCGCAGTAGATAAGCCAAAGGGCAGTGCAGAGAACTGGTAATGCAAGTAGCCTGCTTTGAAGTGGATGTATCTTCTGCAAGATTCCCTGACTGGGATATGCAGGTAAGCCTCTTTTAAATCTAGAGTTGCCAACCAGGCATCTTTGCTTAGCATAGGAAGTAACTGGTGAAGAGTCAGAATCTTGAATTTTGGAATGTCCAGAAAGGTGTTCAGAGTAGATAAGTCCAGAATTGGACACCATGATTTGTCTTTTCTGGGTACCAGGAAAAGTCTTGAATAGAAACCTTTTCCCTTTTCCCCTTCTGGCACTGGTTGAATAGCCCCCATGCTCATGAGGGAAAGTACTTGTTTCTGGGCCTCTGCCTACTGATTTGTGGGCAGGTCTGGCCATCCATTTGGATTTGGCAATGTGTGGAAATGAAATCTGTATCCCTGGGAAACTATATTTAAAACCCATTTGTCCTGGGTTATAAGTTGCCAGTTTCTTGCATGACGAGCCAGTTTTCCCCCCAAAGGGGTGGCTAAAAGGTAGGTGTTTGGTAAGTTTAAAGGGAAGTCATTGAGACTGCTTACCATAGGGAGGTGTCTTGTTTCCAAATTTCAAAGAGGATGCACCCCATTGTTTTGTTCTGAAAGTCCCTTGTGACTGAAACCTGGAGCCTTTGGAATGCCTGGGTTTGACTTGCGTGGCTCTCAAAGGAACTGGAAAGGACCAGTTCTTAGTAGGCCAGTGCCTACTAAATCTTGGAGGTTACACTTGTAAGAAATCTTTCACAGTCTGCATAGATTTAGCTTTATCTTCCATCTTTTTTAAAACTTCTTCAGCCTTATTATCAAAGAGACGGTCCTGTTGTAAAGGAGCATCCAACAATTTTGCTTTAACATGATCAGGCAGATTTTGCTCTTTGAGCCAAGCATGCCTTCTTAGCACAGACCCAATTACAGCAGCCCTGCAAGAGGCCTCCAAAGAATCAAAACCACATTGCAAACTATGTTTTCCAACTTGTTCAGCTGACTGCAATAAATCCTGTAAATCTTTGTTTTCCACAAAGTCAGAAATTAACATCATTTTCTGTTTAAGCAGTCTCATGATATGCTGTTGATATTTTAGCATATGAAATTGACAGTTTAAAGCCCTGATTGCCAAGGTTGCAGAAGTGTAAACCTTCTTACCCCATCTATCCAGCGCCCTGGAATCTCTATCAGAAGGGGTAGGGTTTTAAGCAGTAGAAGCCTTAATGCCTTTGGGACCCTCAGAAATGGTTTCAGGATCTGCAACAGGATTTTTGAAAAGGAATTTGTGGGAGTCAGGAACCCTGTAGTACCTATCTGGCCTACAAGGAGCCGGAGGCAGAGAATCAGGAGCCATAGTAGATACTGAAAAAACATCATCAACAATGTCTAGAACAGGAGGTACAGCCAAAGGCCTATGCTGAAGAAGAAGAAGAAAATCCCTAAGTCTCTTTTTAGATTCAGAGAAATACTGACTTTCCCAGTGGAAATGTTCCCTTAAGGTATGTAAAGTTTCCCCAAAAGAAAAATCCTCAAGGGGAGAAGCAGAAGGAATGGACTCTTCTGCATCAGAGTCCTCATAAGTAGGTATAGACAATTCCTGTTCATTAGAAGTGTCAGAAGAAATAGAATCCTGTTCAGAAGATTCATAATCAATGTCTTTCCTAGGCCTCTTAGAAGGGGGGGTTGGCTAACCCTGATCAGAGTAATTAAATCTTCAGCCATTTTGATCATTTGTTTTTTAGGCATAGGGGCCTGCACATGTGGCCCAGGTGTCGGTTTTTTAGACATAGGTCGAGATTTTGGCCTTAGTTTTGAAGATGGCGTCGGTCTAATATACAAGTCTGTAGGCCTGAAAACACCCTCAGAAGCCGGTGTCTGCACAGCGGCTCCGGACCCATCCAAGGTAGAGACATCCGCGGGTTCATAATTGAAGCATCACGTGGCATACTGGACTCCGAATGGGTCTCAGTAGAGGCCTGTGAATCAAAGTAGTGGGTCTCAGGGACTGCGAAAGTGCCTCACTGAGTACCGGTGAACTGGCGACTGGCTTAGGAGAAGCAGCGGCGGTGGTTTTGGACCTCAATGGCCTGTCTCTGTCTTTTTCTTCATAAAATGTCATTTAGAAGTGCTGGGATTAGCCTTCTGCTAGGTCCAAGAGTATTAAGATATATAGCAGTCAAAAGGAAGCTGTAATATTGCCATGGACCTACAACATCTGGATTTTTAGTGGGCTTCTCACCCCTCTCTGTACAAACATATGTACATGCACACATAGATAACATACACACACAAACTCACTGTTCCCATACAAGAGACAATTAAGCTCCCATATCCCCGGTTAAACTATTTTGTTACACAAACTCAGAGAGAAAGAAAAATATGAGAAAAAAATGTAACACATGCTTCTTGCTATTCCCTGGTTCTAATATCAATTAAAATAACCCAGCAATCTTTCAATTACAGCATCTGAGTATTGCTTTACTGAGCATTGCCAAATATTAACTTCCCTGAGAAGAAACCAGTGATCTCAGTAAAATCCCACACAGTAACAAGCCAGGAAAACACAGAGATGCCAAACATAAGGCACTGCATCTTTGACCTGAACCAGTAAACCAGGTGTTGTAACTTCCTCAACCAGCAACTGTAGCCATGAGATCTGATGCCATGATGTAATAATTTCCTTTTTGCTAGCAGCCCACGCAGTCAGTATTCTAAGATGTTCCACACAAATCAAACAGCCATAAACATTACCCAAAAATATCTGGTTGCTACTGCACATTAAAAGTAGCATACATTCAGTTTCAGAAATTCAAAATATTCCACAGTGCAGTCATAAAGTTGGTTAAAATGTTCAGAGTGTGTTTATTTATTATTATATTTATTATTGTCCTAGTCTGTACTTGTATTCATTTTTGTTCAACTGAAAACAAACTGCAAAGGGTAAAGTTAAACTAGTGCAGGTGAAGTAGCGTGTATGTGCCTTAGAGTCTCCACCCCAGTTATTTACTCACACACACTCATAGTCTCATAGCTATTTATTAATGCATGGTCATTGGTCTCATAAATAAAGTAAATAGTGAGCAACTTAAAATATATGTTTACTTGTTGCAGTCTGTCAAATAATCCAAATCCAGACCAGAGACCAGTAATATAATAACCACTTGGCTGTCAGCTCCCTTGGCTCCTAAACAAATTAACATGGATCCACTCGGCTCCTGGTGCATGCGGGAAGAGTACCACTTTACCGTTTGATGTTAAATATCCACGTCTGGACTTGGACATCAACAGTCTATGTAATAAGGCACAGGAGTGATCAGAACGGATGAGAAAAGTGCCGCCACTGGGCAGCAGAGATGCCGGTATGCCATTCCGGCATGTACCGGCTCAAAAAAAATCCTGGTTATTGGTTTCAGAAGTCACTAGCACAATTTTTTGATTCATCCAATGTTAAATAATTTCAAGAGATACTTTAAACAATTACATATGAGATGTATTATAGATGTTCTAAACATAATCCAAATGCATGATGCTTTATAAATGCTTATCGTTAAATGTGAATGGTTTAAATAACATCAAAAGAGCTGGTTTTCTAAAGTTTTCAGAATGCATAAAGCACAGATAATTTTCTTGCAAGAAACTCAATTATTGAAGAAAGATTTACTGAAATTCTCCTTTAATGGTTACACAGTACTTGTTGATTCTTGTTGTAAGTCCAAAAGAAGAGACAATTGGCTATCAGACCCAACAAAATCATATCAGTGAAATCAAATATAGAAGTAATAGCTCAGTTAAAACAACAACTGATCTAAGAGGTATATTAGAAGCATTTAAAATGCATTATAGTTCAATTAATGACACACACTCACCTCTAGGGACAAATAATATAAATATTAAACTGTCAAATCAACAAAACAATATCCTAAATAAACAAACAACATCAACAGAAGTAAAAGAACAAATTAAAAACCTGAAGGACAATAAAGCCCCAGGATTGGCTGGGATAATCCCTGAAATATATATGATTCTTCCAGACAACATAATAAAGATCTTATTAAATACCTTTTCCATGGTTAAACAAAAGTTAATGATTCCCCCTTCTTGGAAGTACTCCATAATTTCTCCTATTCTGAAACAAGGCAAAGATCCTAAATGGTGTGGATCCTATAGATCTATTTCACTATTAAACATCTATTATAAACTTTTTTTGTCCATCTGGGCTAAGAGACTAAAGAATATACTACCTAATTTAATATATTATGACCAAACAGAGTCTTACATAGGAAAGTACATAATAATATTATTTAATTATTATCCTTAACAGATATTGCGAACAAAAACAAAAAGCAATTAACTGTTTATAAGTCTGGATAGAGACAAGGCATTCAACTCCATTAGTTGGTCATATTTGCAAAAAATTTTGGACGGGTATAGTTTTCACTCAGGTTTTACTAACTTAATATTGAGAATATACAATGAATCAAAAGTATATGTTAAAATTAGTTCATGCTTATCACTTCCATTGAAAATTCAGAAAGGGACTAGACAGGGATGCCCGATGTCCCCTTTACTATTCGGCCTATCAGTTGAACCTTTTGCTTCATAAATTAGAAATGACACAAAGATAAAAGGATTTTACTTTAATAAGGAATACTGTCCAAAAATCCAGCTATTTGTGGATGATATTTTATTAACCTCTAGTGATATAGACATTTCTATACAATATATTATAAATGCTATGAATCAATTTGAGAAAATATCAGGACTAAAATGTAACCAAAATAAAAACAGAGCATTATTAATCAATAAGAAAATAAATAGAAAGCTACTAAAGTATAATACATTTAAGTGGGAAAATGATACAATAGTCTATTCAGGGATTAGTATAAAGAACACATGGAAAGAGACTATTAAATTAAATTATACCAGTCTATTAGCTACAATGAGTGATTTAATTAAGAAATGTTACAAAATGGTTTTCACTATGGTAGACAGACTTAATTTACTAAAAATGGTTATTTACCTAAAATTTTGTTTCACACACAATCACTGATTTTACCCCCACCTAAAAAAATTATTTAAACAAATAGATTCCTTACTACTTACATTTCTTTGGTTTCCACAAAAAACAAGAATAGCATACAAATGGCATGTAAAAGCCTGGGATACTAATGGAATTGGATTTCCTAACCGAGTTATTCTCCAAATCTGTTATTATCAACATAATTTTACACTGGATAATGTCTATATATACCTCTACTTGGAAACAACTACATGAGATCCATATAATATAATAATATAATATAATTGCCAACTTAACGAATCATTTGGAATCAGCAAGATATATTGGATTCTCCGTGAGTATTGTCTATATAATAAGAAATGTAGCCACTTCTCATATGGTATAAATTAAATATTTTACATATTCAAAAACATAATAGATAACAATTATCACTTAATAGAAACACTTTTTCTTATATTTCCCATAGTATATACACCAGATTGTTTGGATTCTTTTAATATTGATAGAATGTTGAACTTTAAAGAAACAACTTAAAATTCTGGCACCGGTTTATATAAAAAAAGAACATCCAATCGATGAACTTCCTTCTAGCTAGATTCAATGTTAGCCAAGATAACTGGCTATGTCTTCAATCATTACGGCAATTTATTGAAGGTACAGTGAGAGTATTAATTAATAAAACTAGAAACTGATGTTATACCAAGGTTGTTACAGCTATTCATTTTATGTAACTCGATGAATATTGAACATAAATTGAGCATATCACCTATATATAAAATCTTATGAGATGAACTGCTTACATTTGACACTTTTTTTGGAATTATTCAATGAAAATTAATGGAGAACCTCTGTCAAATGAAAATAAGAAACAGTTACTAAAATCATCTAATAACACCTCATCATCACTATACTGGAAATTTATCCATGGAAACTTTTATACCCGGTAAAAAATTGAACTCATAACTAAAAGTAAAGACAGTAAATGTTGGAGATGTGGTAAAATTCTTGATGCCAATTGGGTTCATATGTTCATTGAATCTAAAACTCACCTCACAATAAGACGTTGTCCTGTTCGATTCTCAGCTAAAGTGTAGTCTGTGTGGAAACATGCGTGAATGGGCGTACCTTCATTGAAGGTTGTACGTCAGGGCTGGCAACTCGGTACGTAAAAATCTACTGCCAATCATTAGCGGACCGGAGTTCTGCTGTGGCGACCCCTAACCGGGAAAAGCCAAAAGATACAACAACAACAACAACACTTTATTGGAGTGATTTTGGACATTTTGTAAAAGCTTTATGGTCAGATAACTGTGAACTCACTAGTTCTTTGATATTATTTAATGTATCTACTCCAAGTGTGATTCCTAAACATCTGTTACCTGTACTCTGGTCAATTTTAGCTATTACTAGATAGATTATTACATTGAATTGGAAACAAAAGCAAGATCTTATGTTTGCTGAGTTTATTACATTAGCAAAATCTATATGTAAAAAGGAAATGCAAACCATTTGTTATAGAACATCTAATGTAACACATAAAAGAATAGTCTGACAAAAACTGCAAAATGTATTAGATAAATATTAATAAGTATTCATGAATAAAGCAAATGTTTGTCATGGATGATTGTATATAGAGTTAATAGTTATTTATTCGGTATATATTGTATGTTTGAAATATTTTAATTGTTCATGTTTAACTTAAAATAAAAATGTTTTGAAAAAAAAAAGACTGAAGTGCCACTGTACAATGTTATGTAAAGAAGCTATTTGTTGTTCGCTGTGCATAATGCTATATTTTGACAAAATTGTGCAATGGCAATAGATAGTTCATAAAGAAGAGGGAATCACAGACACTACAAAAATGTAGGCTCAGTATTTTAAAAATAACAAAGTTATAATCAGTTATTTAAAGCTTCAAAATAATAGAAAAAAATCACAATTTTGGCTGTAAACATCTACTTGCTGGGAATACAGAACAATTTGTAGTGCAGGAAAGACGTTTTTGTTACAAGCTTGAGTATGCCAAGTACAAGGCTGAAGGGGTTTGTCGTGATGACTTTGCATTGGGTAGGTTAGGAGGAAATGAAGGAAATGACAGTGGACAAGTTTCTTTATTTAGGAAAATAATGACTTTAGTGGAGCATGTACAATTTAGCAACCCAAGTCCAGCTTATAGGTTCATAGGTGCTTACTAAGCTAACTACCACAAGGGCTTTTTAAGCCTAGCCATACATCCCAAATCTCTGACAATTTCTGCTACTCCTGATAACTGTAAGTAGCGGCTTGGGAGATGAACCATTTACAGACTGCATGTGCTATTAGAGACATAGCTGCCAAACCAGGGATGAATTTTCTGTTTCCCCATCCAACTATCCAAGTTATATTTGAATTGGGTTAGGGAGGAACTGTGCTTCACATGGATGGGGTGCCTATCCCAGAGAAGGGATAGTATCTGGGATACATACCTGTCTCTACAGCAGGTACTGTTTACATCGCAGACAAGGTTTAAGTCTTTAGAATGAGTAATTCTGGTGCTGTTTGTTTTGCGGATATATAGGATGTCCAGCAGGGTGGGGTCCAGCAATACCTTGTATGCCAGGCATAGATCTCCCCTCAACAGCCTGTAGCAGACAGAGTACAGAGATACAGCCTTGAGGCAGTCTGCATTGGACATGTCTTTTTTCTTCTCTGCTGAATTACATTTCTGAATCGCATCTCAAGTGTTTTTGGTGGGCATCATAACTGCAGTCAGCATACAAGGAGTTGCTTTTCTCTGATTAGTTTTGTGTTGGGGTTGTTTTGGATGGTTTTCTTGTCAGTTTTTGCTGTTCAGTTGCCATGCACAGACTACCATCTGGTTGCATGCTTTGCCATTCACACACTTTGATATTTATACTAGTACTGTCTCTATTTTATGTGGTGTAGCATGATGAACTTCTCCATGCTATCCTCTCCTTCAGTTCCCCCAAGGCATGCAAGTACTAGCACTGCATCAATGGCAGGTATAAGAAAATCTGAAGATAAACCTATGATGCCCCATCACTGGCCCAGTAATCAAGGAGACTCAATCCTCACCACTTGGGGACATACATTGGGAGGATGAGAAATACACACAAAGTAAAGTGCAATTTCCCTTAAGAGAACACAGAGAGCACATTAAATCTAGGGCTGATTTATCCCTCCTTCTCCAGATCCCCAATAAGACTACCCACTAGCACAGATATACAGTTGAGATCTCAGCTGTGTGGCCAAGCAAAGACCTCCAGTACCCTCTCTGTCCAACTCTGCCCAAGTAGCTGACACACACACACACACACACACACACACACACACACACACACACACACACACACACACACACACACACACACACACAGTCTGAGTTTTGATTTATATACAAACACACACACACATGGGAAAGGCTGGCACAGGTTTACTAGCTATCCCCCTTTCTGCACAGACTATAAGGGAGTTTTGACTGCCACTAGGCACTCCTTATCAGCTACTTTAAGGCCCTTAACAAAGGGTTTCCAATCTTACTGGTTAGTTTGACTAAGAGCAAGGCTATTAGGAGTAGACCGCAGTGTCACCAAATAAATATGTAAGTACTCTCAGAACTTAAATATGTCTCATAAATATCAGCCACAATAGACGGTTTAAATATATTTAATTATAAATAATAAAAGAGCAAGAAAATATTCAGTAATTAATCACAGTTACATCAGAGTTCAAAATCACAGGAAATACTTAAAACAATGTTGCAGGACAGTCTCAGATAAATACAGAAAACATCTAAACTATACTTCACTATATTCCTGACTGAATCTAAGAGAAATTACTCTACCCTAGTTAACTTACTTACAGAGTAAGGCAAGACAGATGTGTGGTGAATGGATCGTCTTGTCAGGTCAAATACAAAATACAAAATGCAATGTCTCTCTCTCTCTCAGACTCCTTAAATTAATATTCCAAATATTACTGCTGGTATACTTGCAGAATGACATAATTTCTTGTCATCTGACTTCAGTTTGCTGGTTCACAACCACTGATTTTAATATCTACCTGTGAACATACATAAACCTTAGACCTTTTGGCAAATGGTGGAAGTCGTAAAATAATTTGGTTCTAGGACGGAAGATCGACACGCAAAAGACCGACACCGACTTCACCGACGTGAAAACACCGACACAGAAATAACCGACACTACAAACCACGGACATTTCACAGGTAAGGGGTTAAAATTCGCTAATCAAGCCTACCATGTTCAGGTAAGGTGGCAGTGTTATGCATGTGTGAAATTTAAACCCCCTACCTGAACATGGTAGGCTTGATTAGCGAATTTTAACCCCTTACCTGTGAAATGTCCGTGGTTTGTAGTGTCGGTTATTTCTATGTCGGTGTTTTCGCGTCGGTGAAGTCGGTGTCGGTCTTTTGCGTGTCGATCTTCCGTCCTAGAACCAATAATTTACATTCCTCCACATTTAAAGACAATACAAAAAAGTCTCTAGTGTAGACATTCTGTCTCCTGTTGACTGAAACTGAAAGATGACATCCTTTTATTATTTAGTTATAAAGTAATTTAAGTTTTCAGCTATTCTTCTAAAGTTAACTTGTGTTTCAGTTCCCACTGTTAAAATATATACATCTAAACAGTTACAATAGTGTATATACATTTCTGCTCCGTACTTTACAAAATATCTCTTCAGCATATGTCTGAACAATATGGCATACAGCTCTAATAAATTTGTAACACAGGCATATGAATCATGTTTGATATTCACAAATGACACACAACCACTTATAAAATTCCAGAAAGCTGGGATGGCAGTATCTCCTTTTGTCACACTTCTATATAAATCATATTAATATTCAAAAATGACATATAATTATTTTCAAAATTCCAGATAGCTGGGCTGGCAGTATCTCATTTTCTTACAAAAACAGTAAAATCAGAAACATTTTGGAACAATAATAACTGGTAAGTGACAACAGCTAGCATGACATTGTGGTTACAGAATGCAAACTACAAAAATGGGCCGAGGTAATATTCAATGTTCAAGGTATGAATCTCTCAAACTCGGAGACTCCTAAGAGACCTTATTTGGTTTGCCAACAGTAAATGGAAAAGTAAATACATTCCCCCGGATTCAGCAAGCCCTGCACAGTGTGCAAGACTAGTTTAGGAGCTCCAGCAGGCAATATGTCTGCGTGCGATCCAGGAATAAGCTGTAGGGACATGCACAAGCGTTCCTGCACTAGTCCTGCACGGACTCAGCCCTTGTATGCAAATCACCCCATTTGCAGGAGAAATCTATGCAAATGAGGTGAATTTGTGATCCAGGAAGCTGGAAACCGGCCGTATAGGAATAGTGTAGTCTGCAGAAATGTACTCCGCCAGTAACGGAGTACATTTCTGCAAACTACAAAACGGAGCCATGACAGCTCCAAATAAAGGGTGGATATTATATAGAAAGCATGCCACTGGCCAAATATAAGGTCATTGGCATGGAAAACCGTTGCAAAAATAAAAAAATCAACTTTTATTTTTTTAAGCCGATCTCGGCTGTTTAAGCGTAGGGTAGTGGCGCGCAAACGGGATAGGGTGGAAAATAAGAAAAAAACCTAAAATAAGCATTCTAACCAAAATCACTATTTTGCCATTATACTCAATGGCAGGCAGAAGACAACATGGCCAGTGAATGGTGGTTGCTAAGAGGGAGGCTCAGTGTAGGACATGTAACCTGTCACCCCTGGGATTCCGGATACTGGCTAAGTTTCTTGCCGCCCCTATAGTGCCTTTTTTTAGGCAAGGTTCAAATGACAAATTCACCACCGTAACAGGAACAGGCAAGCAAAAACTGAGGGTGATGCTACTCAATGCTAGAAGTCTAAATCTCAAAATGCACTCACTCAAGGCACTCCTTAAAATGGAGAACATTGATATCTGTGAAGTGACTGAGACCTGGTTCAAGGCTCCAGAGAGCACCCCTACACTACCAGGCTATAACTCATACCACACTTTTCGGCCATGTAACCTGGACCGGTACATCAAAGGCGGAGGTGTGTCCATATTCATTAAGAATATCCACACCTCCAGGCTAGTTGCTCAGCATAATGTAGCCGAGGTTATCCAAGTGCAACTAACTCTGGGCAAAACTGCAATCCAAATTGTAGCTTGCTACAGATCACCCACCATGCCCCAGGATTCCAACTCCTCTTTTCTTGATGTACTGGAAAGTATTAGGGTTCAACCAAACACCCTAATAATGGGCGATTTCAACTACCCCACCATTAACTGGGACAACTACTCATGTACCAACTCCTTTGCTCAACGCTTTCTGGAATTCATAAATTCCAATGCCCTGGATCAACTTATCCACACCTCCACCAGGGGCAACAATATCCTACATCTAGTCATTACCAGCAAGAGTGACCGGTGTTCCACTCCTGAAGTCAACGCCTCATTGGACCGATCCGACCATAAGCTATTTACCCTAGATATCCATGTCCTGCCCCCACCCCCCATTAAGGAAACCATGGTAAAAAATGTCTCCAAAGCCAACTTCATGCTTCTTAAGACAGAAGTGATGAACTTCATGACGCCCATGCAGATGGACAGTACAGTTACGACTACTGAATCATACACAATTGCACTTTATAAGCACTTACATGAGTGCATGGATTGTGCTATCCCAAACAGAACCAAAACGCTATCCTCCAAAAAAAGGAAGCCAATTTGGTGGTCCCCTGCCATAAACAAACTGTACAACAGAAGGAAGAATCTGTTGCAAAAGCGAGTAAAATCGCACGAGTGGAGGAGCTCCCTGGTCAGCCTCAGTAAGAAGCTGCGATCCCTGATAAAATCCTCCAAAGCTAGTTACGAAAACAAAATCGCCACTGATTCTAAAGACAACCACAAAGCATTCTATAGCTATGTCAAGAATCTCAATGGCAACACTCAGATCTGCTCTGAGTTACAGCACAATGGCACTAAATATACAGACCCAACTGATACTGCCAACATCCTGGCAGATAGGTTCAGTGCTAACTTTACCCCCTTCTCACTCCCTAAAGAGCCCATCTCCATACCGGAAGAATGCAAATTTCCTGTAATCACGGCTGCACAGGTAAAAACCACACTCTCCAAAGCCAAGAACACAGCATCCATGGGACCAGACAACATCCCAGGCTGCATTCTACACAAACTACAGAACGAACTGGCACCCCATCTAAGTACCATGTTCAATCATAGCCTCACCTCAGGCTTTGTGCCTGCTGAATGGCGCACAGCAACGGTTATCCCACTCCACAATGGGGAGCCACCATGGACCCCGAGAACTAACGCCCCATTAGCCTGATGAGCCTGGTCTGCAAGGACATGGAACATGTCATCATGGAACTTATAAACAAAGACATTGGTAATCTCCAAACTATGGAACCCACCCAGTTCGGGTTTGTAAAAGGCAGATCATGTCTCCTATACCTGACAGACTTCTTTGAAGCAGTCACCAAAGCTGCAGACAAGGAGAAGGTGGTTCACACAGCCTATCTAGATCTTGTCAAGGCTTTCAACACCATCCCCCACTCTGGAATTATAGATAAACTCACTAAATTAGGTATAAATCCCTATGTCACAAGATGGGTTGCCAACTGGCTCACTGACAGAACCCACACTGTGAAAGTAGCAGACTCCAAATCCAACTTCAGACCAGTGACAAATGGAGTACCACAGGGTTCAGTCCTGGGTCCTCTCTTGTTTGGTATTTACTTCTTTGAAGTACAGGCTAACACAAAAGGTCTTTGGTTAATGAAGTTCACAGATGACTGCAAACTAGAAGCCATAATCAAAACTCCTAACGATGTGGACATCCTACAAAAGGGCCTCACTGAGACAGATGCCTGGTGTCAAAGCCATGGCCTCAAGCTCAATGCCAAAAAGTGCACTGTCATCCCCTTTGGTAAAAACTCTGTGCCCATGAACTACAACATAGGTGGTATTATACTTAACACCAAAAGTGTGATAAGAGACCTTGGGACACAGGTGGACAGTAGTCTCTCCTTTGATAATCACATCGCCACAGTAGTCAGGAAATCCTTCTACATGGCACACCTCAACACAAAAGGTTTCTCATCCAGAAAAAAAGAGGTCATTGTTCCCCTCTACTCATCACTCATTAGACCCATTATAGAGTACAACACCCTTTTTGGTATGTACCTCACAAGACATCTACAACTGGAAAGGCTGCATAAATACCTCACAAAGAGGATTACCGACTTCAAATAGATGCCCTACACAGACATCTCAAAAAACTCCAGCTTTACTCCGTCGCATATCGCCTACTCAGAGGTGATCTCTGCCTAACATACAAAGCTATGTCAAACCCAGAGCTGTTGGACATGCTCCATTTAATGAAATCCCAATCCCTCTGAGCTACACGCTCTAGGGACCTAAACCTTGTCACCACAATAAATAGAACATGCCGGAGGGATAGATTCCTGTCCCAGAGACTTCCCATACTCTGGAATAAACTACCTATCTATATCAAACAAAGCTCCTCATTAGCACTCTTCAGGGAAAATCTTGATGATTGGATGGGAAATAGGAAATTCACCCCGGGGATCACCTCTGTGGCTCTGCTCTTCAGTGGCACAGAAAAATAATTTTCTTGGGTGGCAAAAGCCAGGGTACCTTTTTGGCTGGGCTTGTATAGGCCTCAGGGCTGATATCCTAGTACCTACCTATGAACCTATGAATTATGCATCAGCATGCAATCCTATGCAAATGAGGGGAATAATACTGAATCCCAGATTTCCCCTGCATGCTAGTCAGCACCCAGCAGTGTAAGAGCAGGAATAGCTTGGTGCAAGCCTAGGAGTTAGCTGACATCATAGGGTGATGTGTCAGGCATACTGTGAGCAGATTGGAGCCCTGTTGCTCGGGTTCTAAAGGAAAAAAAAAAAGTAAACCAGTAAATAGCAGTTCTGTGCACATTTGAGCACTGTGTTTGCGTGGTGCACCCCCTGGCTTAAACAGGAAGGCAATGGGAAGGGAAACAGCAGTAGGAAGGTAATCTAGGAGAACTAGCATAGCTGGCAGGTGAAAGGTATCATAATCAGCCAATTACACAGGCAGCAGCCCAGCCCAAAACACTACTATAAACTATGCAAACACCTAACCCTCTGTTTTTTCCCACATACTCTACACCACCGATCTATATAAGTGGGGAACTTTTAACAAACATAAACAACAAAATGATAGGGGCTGTAATAGCTATCATACAACAACATGTAGACGAGGCTGGGGGTGGTGAGGATGTGAATGCTGTCAACCAACCCACAGTGAGGAGACGAAGAAGAATGTACAGACCCAGGGTAACCCACCAGGAGCTACATGAGCTGGAGAGAGTGGCGTGCTATAGGGTGGACAGGGACCTCTTGCAGCAAATTGTTTAGCTGTGTAGGCCAAACCTCACACACAAAACTAACAGAGGGGAACCCATCCCAGTGGATACCAAGGTATGTGTAGGCCTAAGAATACTTGCTACAGGTACCTTCTACAGGCCAACTGGGGATATCATGGGGATCTCACAGGCATCAGCATCCAGGGTACTCCACCAGTTCCTGGATGCCATGTCAGCACATGCCGATGAGCATGTATATTTCCCCAACACCTGTGAGGTGTTGGCCAGCAATATGCATCTCTTCCACCAAACAGCTGAATACCCTGAGGTAGTGAGTGCTGTAGACTGCACGCACATTTGCATCAAAGTACCAACCTGTGAGCGAGGTGGGGTCTACATCAACCGCAAGGGCTTCCCTTCCATCAACTGCCAGGTCGTGTGCGATGCCCAAGGCATAATAATGAATGTGAGTGCGACTGCCCTAAAGCTATCACAATTCCCACATCTGGCATCTAACGCAGCTATACCACAGATTTGACAATGGGGACATCTCTTATGGTCACCCAGTGGAGGGATGCCAGTTACACACTGGAGCAGTGGCTGATGACACCCATCAGAAATGCACACACACCCAAACAAGAGCTCCATAATGAGGCACACGCACAGACCAGAATTATAATAGAGTGTGTGTTTGGGATGCTCAGTTCATGGTTCCAGTGCCTGGACACATCCGGTGGAGCCTTACAGTACTCACCGGCTACATGTACTCAAATTGTCATAGTATGTGCCATGCTACACCATATGATCCTGTGGAAAAAGCTGCAACAGGAACAGCCCAGGGCAGGGCCACACAGCTCCTCACCATTGCCAAGGCCTGCAGAGGCACAGAGTGACTCGGAGGAGGAACAACCTGAGCCTGCCCCAGTAGGCAGAACGAGGTGTGCCCAATATACTCTGGCCTTGGCAAAGAGGCAATGCATAGCATATACACTGACACAGGAGGGACCCAGGGAATGACATCTCTCTCTGACTCACACATACAGTAAAAGGGATACCAAAAATGACACTACCTGTGCTCAACCATGTGTATGGAGTGTACTATGTGCATCCGACATAGGCAGCCCTCCAGCACCACCCTCAATATTGGCACACCCACAAGGTAAGTCACTCAACTTACCAATTGCCGAATGTAGTAGTATGTGTTGTTACCTGTATCTATGGTATGGATGTGAGCATGCAAGGGAATCGGGTGGCTGAATGGGATGCCAGCAGACAGTAGACATTTATAGTGGCAGCATGAGATCTGTAACAAATACTGGTATCACCATAATAGCCAGTACTACACATGATGACAAAACCCATTGCAGGAAATGTGCTGGGCCACATGTGTGTTCATATGACACACACATGCCAGTCAGGGAGGTTCACACACCTACCAACAGTCACAGCCAGCTGGACAGTTGTAGACAGACATAAACAAAGGCTGCGCTAAGGCCTCTGAATGATGCCTATGGGTACCCCCCCCCCAAGGTCTACATAGACAGACTACATCAGGTCAGGCAGTGGGATGTTAGTTCTGAAGGGTAGGAAGTCAGGAACTAATATGTAGGTCAATCAAATGTAAGACCTGTAGTACACTCATATGCCACTAGTCAGCATGATAGGTTAGAAAACAGAATGAAATGGAGTACCTGACATACCAGTACAGTCATAGCAAATGTGTAAAAGTGTCAGGTGTACCCCCCAGTCCTGTGTAGCAATGTAGAAACAGTCAGGTGTGCCCCTCCAATCCTGTGTAGAAATGTAGAAACAGTCAGGTGTGCCCCCCCCCCAATCCTGTGATTAAAGTAGAAACAGTCAGGTGTGCTCCCCAAATCCTGTATAGAAATGCAGAAACAGTCAGGTGTGTCTCCCAATCCTGTGTAGAAATGTAAAAACAGTCAGGTGTGCCCCCCAGTCCTGTGTAGAAATGCAGAATCAGTCAGACGTGCCCCCAATCCTGTGTATAAATGTAGAAACAGTCAGGTGTGCCCCACCAATCCGGTGTAGAAATGTAATAACAGTCAGGTGTGCCCCCCCAATCCTGTGATTAAAGTAGAAACAGTCAGGTGTGCTCCCCCAATCCTATGTAGAAATGCAGAAACAGTCAGGTGTGCCCCCCCCCAATCCTGTGTAGAAATGTAGAAACAGTCAAGTGTGCCACCCAGTCCTGTGTAGAAATGCAGAAACAGTCAGATGTGCCCCCCAATCCTGTGTATAAATGTAGAAACAGTCAGGTGTGCCCCACCAATCCTGCGTAGAAATGTAGAAACACTCAGGTGTGCCCCCCAATCCTACATAGAAATGTAGTAACAGTCAGGTGTGCCCCCCCAATCCTATTGAGAAATGCAGTAACAGTCTGGTGTGCCCCCGAATCCGATGTAGATATGTAGTAACCTATATGTGTAGGTATAATACCAGTGGAGCACAGATGACCACAGCTGGCCATGGTACCATGATAGATTGTAGGATTTGTACAACATGCAGGTATGCCTATGTCAGACTGGTGTGTTACATATTGTGTGAGAGTGGTCAGTATGTATGCATGTTGAGGTTTGACCTGGTGGCCATTGCCCACTACTGCCGATGACAGGGCCTAGTCCTCACAACTGCAGTGCCAAAGACAATTCTCCCCAGTATAACACATGCTAGCAGTAAGCCATTGTAAATGAATGGTGGTAATATGTGTCACCATTTGAAAGAGTGACATGACATGGCTGTTGGGCTAGATATATAAGCAGTACACAGGGGAAAGTACCCCAGACATACAGTATATAATGTGTAACTGTGAAATGTACACACCCTTGGAATTGTACATACATGTATGCATCACATTATTTGGGCCTGTAGTAGGGAATACTGGTGTTGTCTGCTCGAACACTTGCAGATCACAAAGGTGATAGGACTGATGTATTGGGAAAGAGCTGATGTACCTGCACATGCCAACATAACTGGAATGTCCCATGCATATCTGTGAGTCAGATGCAAGTAGTGTCCATTGCACACATGCACCCAGCTCACTCAAACACCATCCACAGGTATCTCTCTGGTCGTATTCCTGCTATTGGGAATGGGTACAATATAACCCCCACCTGTATGTAGCAATAGCGAAAGAATGCAGCATACTGTGCAGGTGTCCCATGCAGGTGTGTCCCTAGCTGTAGGTAGCACCCTGTCAGTATCCACACCACCTGATCAATACTGATAGAAAGTATTGGCATGAACACCTGCACACCTACCCTGTCACCCCAGGGGAATATACTGTCTGGTGGTCTGGGACTGTAGGACTGACAGAATGCAACAGCCTGCCACAGCTGGCCTGCATCACCACCAAATGGCCTACAGGCTTCTGCCAAAGGTCTGTGTCTCACATGTACTGCCAATGCATGTTATGTCACGGACACCCAAATAACAACATAACACACTCCACATAAGCCATATGCAAGGCCATGTCAACAAACCACAGTAACATGTCCACTATGTTCCACTTCATGAACTATGGACCAACACCAAAACACAGCTGTGATGAGGTGATAACCTTAGGGAAAGTATCAGAGAATGTATACATAATGTATGGAAGAGGATAAAATAATAGGGGGGGGGTAGGAGCATGGGCAGCATGGATTGTGCAGGGTCCGGCACAAAGCTGTATGCACACACTATCCTTGGCTGAAAACACATAAATGGGTGGCTAAAAACCTGCCCGTACACCACAATAGGGGTAAAGTCCTGACTTATGACCCCTGCCTCTGCGTAACCTGTGTGAATCTGTACAGCTGTGAGGTATTGCCACAGCAAGATAAGGCCATACTGTCTTGTCGATGGATGTACAAGTATGGGATCCTCTTCCAGCCCTTTACCAAGATGCTAAACCAGATACAGACTCAGCAGCAAGTGTCTGCAGCTCCCCCTCCAGAATGACATAACTTTCCATGAATATGTAGGCATTTGTCCACAATAGCGGACACAGGTGCATTCAACCTTATTCCCCAGGACATCAATGTGAACAAGAATGCCCACCTGACAGTACTTAAGGACATGAAACATCACAGTGTATAACAGTACACATGTCTGAATATCTCTGCTAACACCAGTACCATGTAGCAGAAGCAGCACACACACAATCACCTACAGTACACACCTTACACAGTTTGACCCCATATTGCCAAATGGTCTATGGATACCTTGCAGAAACAGTTTGCTACCTGTAGGTGTACAACACAAAGGTCTGCACTGGAGTACAAACTACCTGGAATGGATCCACACATTAAATACAGAAGGGCATACTGGGCATGCTCACACACTTAGGCAAATGAAGCCAATGTCGGACAACATACTGAAAGGTCATACTGGGCATGCTCACACACTTAAACAAATGAAGCCCATGTCTGCAAACAACAGTGGTCCATACATATCTGACAGTTGCAGATGTTAGTGCATACACTCCTTAGTATGCATCAGTCATGCTTTGCACACACATTGGATAGGAATACAGACATATATCCAAGGACAATACACTAAAATATGCCAAACGTAGACATACATAGATGTGTGGAAGAGAGTGACTGTGATGAAGAGCCAACCGGCATGAGGCCTGTCCCACCAAGCACAAAGCCAAATAGCTACAACCACATGATGTGTAAATGTCACTCACTGTAGACATTTGCCACTGGCATCCATCAGCATTAGAGACTATGTGGTGCAAGTGCTAGCTGTGCAACATGAATGTACAAGGCAGTAGTCATCTATGAGCTGTATACACGTACCTGCGGAATAAAACCCTGCATGTGCCTGCATGTGGTGTGTCAACCTCTAGATGAATGGGTTATGGCCCATGCACACACTGCCCTCCCCATAGCCCTACTATGACAAGCCTGCTGATGTCATCCACTTTGAACTACACCTTTGGGAATGGAGTAGGCCAGTAATCTCTGTGGCACATCCTAAAACTGCGTAATGCTGTAGTGTGATAAACTAGTTAGGTAGGAGTTCTAATTCCAGACTTGGCAACTGTGTGTGTGTGTGTGTGTGTGTGTGTGTGTGTGTGTGTGTGTGTGTGTGTGTGTGTGTGTGTGTGTGTGTCTGTGTGTCTATCTGTTTAGGGAGCAATGCCTTTTAGG